>NW_024711707.1:0-30345 GCF_018991925.1 Homarus americanus | reverse complement strand
TAATGTACTGTACATCTTAGTACATCACAGTTGTTAATGTACAGTACAGGTTAGTACAATACACAAGTGACAACAGGACATGACTAAGTCAACAACATCACCTGACTTGATCAAGCCAAATCAACATGGCTGGGTCGACATGTGACCATTACATGTTAACCAAATTATTGTACAAGTTCTAGTAGACTCATAGGATACCACTCAACTAACACAAGTTTATTTTTTTAACAAATTCTTTCATGTCATGGTAAAGTACTAAGGCCATGGTGGAAGAAATTTACATCTTAAGCATAGATAATTATAACTTGTGTTTAATATCTATAAAAGAGGCATTTGTCACTTGTCTTTATTTCTGCTACATTCATAGAGTTTGTTCAAGTGGTTTTATATTCATGTATATCACTGTATTGAAGTTTATGAGTAACATTTACCTTCTGTTAAAGTCATTCAAACATTTATTGAATTCTGTCACTTTCATGCACAAGTTTATGACATTTGAGATGACCCTTCTGGGAGAAACATTTCCCACATTCCTCACATTTGAACTCTTTTATGCCACTGTGTATAAGAATGTGGTCTTTGAGAGTACTCTTCCGGGAGAAACATTTTCCACATTCCTCACATTTGAACTGTTTTATGCCACTGTGTCCAAGAATGTGTCTCCTAAGATTACTCTCACTTGTAAAACATTTCCCACATTCATCACATTTGAATTTTTTTATGTCACTGTGTACAAGAATGTGTGTCTTGAGATAACTCTTACTTCTAAAACATTTCCCACATTCCTCACATTTAAACTCCTTTATGCCACTGTGTCCAAGAATGTGTCTCTTGACATATTTCTTACTTGAAAAACATTTCCCACATTCCTCACATTTGAATTCTTTTATGCCACTGTGTCCAAGAATGTGTGTTTGCAGAGTACCCTTCTGTGAGAAACATTTCCCACATTCCTCACATTCAAACTCTTTTATGCCACTGTGTCCCAGAATGTGTTTCTTGAGATAACTCTTCCGAGAAAAACATTTCCCACATTCCTCACATTTAAACTCTTTTATGCCAATGTGTCCAAGAATGTGTGTTTGGAAAGTACCCTTCTGTGAGAAACACATTCCACATTTCTCACATTTAAAGTCCTTTATACCTCTGTGTCCAAAAATGTGTGTCTGGAGCTGACTGTTCCGTGAGAAACATTTCCCACATTCCTCACATTTAAACTCTTTTATACCACAGTGTCCAAGAATGTGTGTCTTGAGAGTACTCTTACGTGTAAAATGTTTCCCACATTCCTCACATTTGAACTTTTTTACACCACTGTGCATAAGTTTGTGTCTAGTCAGATCACCTTTATTTGCAAAATATTTCCCACATTCATCACATTTGAACTTTTTTACACCACTATGCACAAGTTTGTGTTTATTCAGATCACCTTTTTTTGCAAAATGTAACCCACATTCATCACATCTGAACTTCTTGATACCACTGTGTAAGAATTTGTGTGCCTTGAGAACACCCTCTCTTGCAAAATGTTTCCCACATTCCTCACATTCAAACTTTTTAATACCACTGTGTCCAAGAATGTGTATCTTGAGAGTACCCTTTTCTGCAAAATGTTTCCCACATTCCTCACATTCAAACTTTTTTTCTTTTACTGACATTATGTAATCTCTGGCAGGTTATATCAGCCTGGGGTAGTCTCTGGCAGGTTATAACAGCCTGGGGTAGTCTCTGGCAGGTTATATCAGCCTGGGGTAGTCTCTGGCAGGTTATAACAGCCTGGGGTAGTCTCTGGCAGGTTATATCAGCCTGGGGTAGTCTCTGGCAGGTTATATCAGCCAGGGGTAGTCTCTGGCAGGTTATATCAGCCTGGGGTAGTCTCTGGCAGGTTATATCAGCAGAGTCTCTGGCAGGTTATATCAGCCTGGGGTGGTCTCCATGACCTGGGTAGTCTCTGGCAGGATATATCAGCCTGGGGTAGTCTCTGGCAGGTTATATTAGACTGGGATAGTCTCTGGCAGGTTATATCAGCCTGGGGATGTCTCTGGGGTTATATCAGCCTGGGGTTAGTCTCTGCAGGTTATATCAGCCTGGGGCAGCTTCTGGCAGGTTATATCAGCCTGGGGTATCCAGTTATTCAGCGGTAGTCTCTGAGCAGGTTATATCAGCTGGGGTAGTCTCTGGCAGATTACATCAGCCTGAAATCTGGCAGGTTATATCAGCCTGGGGTAATCTCTGGCAGGTATTATTTCAGCTCGGGGGTAGTCTCTGGCAGGTTATATCAGCCTGGGGTAGTCTCTGGCAGGTTATATCAGCCTGGGATAGTCTCTGTGGGTTATATCAGCCTGGGGTAGTCTCTGGGGTTATATCAGCCTGGGGTAGTCTGGCGGGTTATATCAGCCTGGGGTGATCTCTGGCGTTATATCAGCCTGGGGATTTCTGGCAGTTATTCAGCCTGAGGTATCTCTGGCAGGTTATATCAGCCTGAAGTCTCTGGCAAGTTATATCAGCCTGGGGTAGTCTCTGGCAGGTTATATCAGCTGTGGATTATATTAGACTGGGTTCTCTTGAGGTTATATCAGCCTGGGTAGTCTGGCTGGTTATATCAGCCTGGGAGTAGTCTCTGGCAGGTTATATCAGCCTGGGGGTCTGGCAGGTTATATCAGCCTGGATTCTGGCATGTTATATCAGCCTGGGGTGGTCTCTGGCAGGTTACATCAACCTGGAGTTCTCTGGCAGGTTATATCAGCCTAGGGGTTCTCTGGCGGTTATTTCAGCCTGGGGTAGTCTCTGTGGGTTATATTGGGCTGGGATAGTCTCTGGCAGGTTATATCAGCCTGGGTAGTCTCTGGCAGGTGTTATCAGCCTGGGGGTGTGTCTGGCAGGTTACATCAGCCTGGGAGTCTCTGGCATTGGTTCTTGCCTGGGGTAGTCTCTGGCAGGTTATTTCAGCCTGGGGTGGTCTCTGGCAGGTTATATTAGACTGGGATAGTCTCTGGCAGGTTATTTCAGCCTGGGGTAGTTCTCTGGCAGGTTATTACTCAGCCTGGGGTAGTCTCTGGCAGGTTATATCAGCCTGGGATGGTCTCTGGCAGGTTACAGCCTGGTGATCTCTGGGGTTATATCAGCCTGGGGTAGTCTCTGGCAGGTTATCAGCCTGGGGTAGTTTCTGGCAGGTTATATCAGCCTGGGTAGTCTCTGGCAGGTTATATCAGCCTGGGGTGGTCTCTGGCAGGTTATATCAGCCTGGGGTAGTCTCTGGCAGGTTATATCAGCCTGGGTTATCTGGCAGGTTATATCAGCCTGGGGTGGTCTCTGCAGGTTATATCAGCCTGGGGTAGAGTCTGGCAGGTTATATCAGCCTGAGGTAACAATAATATACATATATTAATATATATGGGATAAACAACTCTAAACAGTAGATATTAATGTAAAACAAAATGTGTGATGTTATACTGTCATCAGCTTTGTGTTGTGTCTATTAGGAGTTGTGTTGTGTATCACACAATGGGACAACAACACAACACAACATTTTACTTTACTTACTGTAAATTAATTTACAGTTGTTTTGTTTGTTATATAGTTAAACATATTTGGGATCACCTGAAGATTGGTCCCAGCTTATTTTATAGATTAACCACTGTAATGCTATCCTAACTTAACATAACATACTTAACTAATCTATGACTTAACCTTATATACGACCAACACAATATTGTATGGTAAAGGTGAAGGAGATGGTTAGCACCAGAAATAACTTATGTTAGAATATTAATTCTGGAGACACTATTTACATGATATTGAACACTAAAATGGGAATGAGAATCGACAGAATCTAACAGAATGTTTTGTTTGGGGGGTCCCCTCGGCTAGGATGTTAGGTAAGGTTAGGTCAGGTTCTGTGTGATTCTCAATTCCGTTTTCATGTTCAGTATCGTAAATAGTTCTATAAATTTGTTTAATTCAGTTAGAGTATGTTTGAAACTCATGAAAGCATTTTTTTTGAAGCTGCATTGTTATTTTCTTTTAATATGCTATGAGTAAATTCTTGTTACACACAAATAAATATTTCTTTGAGTGTCAGTTCTCTGCCACATTTTGAACACTTAACATCCTGCCAACTAGTCCATGTTCACAGATGAACTCTTGTAGAAGGTCTTCATCCTCCACAAGATAATTATCTTAATAAGACAATGAGCATCTGTCACAAGACGCGTCTAACTATGGCTTGCTTGTCTCCTCTTGTGGTAGAACAATAAGTATAGGAACACACAGTTCACTTATTATCCAATGCTACTTGTAAGGTGCTGTAATGAATCAAATGGTATATTATGTGAATGATTCCAACAATATGATCCTCATAACTATTAAAGAGTTGGTTTAAGATCTACGGGAAATAAAATGTATAGGATCAGCAGGTCATAGACTCTGACTCTAGATAGTGAAGTCCTCTACCAAAAACAAAACAATTAAACCTATTATATAAGGTAGATAAAGCCTGGATACGATTCACTGTCATTTGTTAACAATTTAAGTGAGAACAGAATCAGAACTTAACTGTTTACAATTGGACAACAACACAAGTAACGACTGGACTGCCGGAGGATCTAAGGCAAATATTAAATTTCTTCAAATACAAAACATGTACAGACATCCATTAACTGTCATATGATCAGTTTTTCATCGTGTTTTATCACATAATTTCATCCTTCATGTCATGCTAACCTTCTCGTCCACCTTTACCCATAATATAATGTAATCAAACCTAACTCTAACCTTAGCAGCTACCTGATAATATTTCACCTTAAAATATAAAGTTTTCTTACCTCGAGAAACATAATGTATGAGTAATGTGTTTTGTGTCACTTCACTTTTATAATTGTTAATGTCTTTATCGTTAACAATGGTTTGTTTGTGTAGTGTTTAACGCCACATTGTCCTCATCTTTAAAGCCCTGTTACTAGTGTTAAAGTGGTCATATTCCATAAATATCAACCTACCACTAAATAAAGGTCATATTCCTTTATAACAAGATAAAAAAATATTAGTTAAATCTATTTTAGTAATCAATTTCTGCGCATAAAATTAAATCTTTTATCATTCCACATAGCAGGAAAGGTCATAGTAAGTAAAGGTCATATTTTTTTCTACTGTTAGCCATCTGGGCACAGTCATTGACCCACATCAGGCCTGGGATGTATAATAATAATAATAATAATAATAATATATATATATATATATAATAATAATAATAATAATAAAATGAAAAAATCAATCAATTGTGAGAAACGACAGTACTGTATGTTGTGTTGTATAGTCAGAGAAACAATTGAGACCTGCAATTGTGTGTAAATAAGGCAGAGTCAGATCATCAACCTGGGACTTGGTCACATATGCAGCAGGGTCACCATTAGACAACACATTATGCTTCCATTATCTTCCAGGTGGTACTGCCTACTACATAACACACCTACACTGTTAGTAACTCACCAAACACTTGCTGTAATGTCCTGAGGAGGAGGAAGAAATCTGTTTTACGAGAAAATTGACAAAAATATAACAAGTGATGGTGAAACTTGTTGTTGTCAAGGAATATCCTATAAGGAAGTATAACCTCCCTTTACTGTATTAGATTCACAAAGGTAGATCCGTAGTGCCGCCTGGTGACTGAATGGCTAACTTACCAAAGAAAACAGATAATTGAGGATAAACTATTATTTTTATTGACCCTCATAGAAGAGGATCTCATGAACATTATACAAAATGTACGGTATTAAATTCTTTACTTGGACTAATTAACTGTATAAACTATTATTAAAGAAGATATTGAGGTGCTTTTTATGAAACTTAAGATTAGTAATGTAGTAGGAATAGGCAGCTATCAAATAGGGAGGTACTGTACTACTGTCTGGGAAGATATTGGTACATAATGTGTTGTGTAATGGTAGACCCTGATATATGTGACCAAGTCCCAGGTTGATGATTTGACTTGTTATTCATTTACACACAATTGCAGGGTCTTGTTTCTCTTACTTTTAGATCAAAACATATATATTGCTTCTCTATTGATTTTTTGTGGGCTTTTCCCTGTCATAAAAATGGTAATTAAATGGATATATTTATTATTTACATTTTATTATCATATGGCTACTTATGAGCCTTTAATCCACCCCCTCTACATAAATATGGGGAGATAAGTTTTAAATTCTACATAAATATGGGGAGAGGTTTCCTGTACCCCACAATCCACACCCCACATAAATATGGGAGAGGTTTCTGGACCATAATCCACCCCACATAAATATGGGGAGAGGTTTCTGTACCCCACATAAATATGGGAGAGGTTTCTTGCACCCCTACATAAATATGGGAGAGGTTTCCTGCACTTCATAATCCACTCCCCACATAAATTTGGGAGAGGTTTCTGGACCTCTTAATCCAATGTAATATAAATATGGGAGAGGTTTCTGTACCTACATAAATATAGGAGGAGGTTTCTGTACCCCACATAAATATGGGAGAGGCTTTGCACCTATGTAATCCACCCCACATAACAATATGGGGAGAGGGGGTTTCTGTACCCCATAATCCACCCTCACATAAATATGGAGAGGTTTCGGACCTCTTAATCCACTTAACATAAATATGAGAGGTTTCCTACCCCATAAATATAGGAGAGGTTTCTGTACTCCCACATAAATAAGGGGAGGTTTCTTGCACCCCACACAAATATAGGAGAGGTTTCTGTACCCCACACAAATATGGGAGAGGTTTCTGGACCCTTAATCCACGTAAATATAAATATGTTAGATAAATAAAGATAAACATGATAAATATTACTCTACACATATAAGTCAATCTTAATGAAACTTATTTTTCATCCTAATATTTTCATGTGAATAATAAAAACAAAAATTATAATAAACATTTTATTAACAATATTGGTATAAAAATACAGATTAACCTTGAATAATTTTATCTTTACTTTCATATATATATTTTGTAAATGACAGCATCTTTTAATTTTCCATTAGTGAGAAGCTATATATATATATTTGATTATTTGAATGTTTTATTAAAGGTATTATTATATATTATGTGTAGATCACCACAAGATAATGACCACAAACCCTGCCTGGCCACAACACTGAACCTGTGTCTTATGGTTTGTAGTTGACAGCACTAACTGTAACCCATGAGGCCTATTACAGTTGTCAGTGCGTGTCGTGTTCATGACAGTGCTGGAAGATAAAGGATAGTTACCAACTTCTGCTTTCTATACTTGGTCGTTATTATTTTCAGTGATTCACAGGATAGATCCACACAGTCCTAAACTCAACTGAGTGGAAGCAGCTAGACACAGGTCTTGTCTATAGTGAGTCCTCCTGGTTCTTCTACCTTCATTCTCCTAACTCTCCCACCAAGCATTGTGGGTAATAACATTACAGTTACATTAATTCACAAATTATTAAATGAGACAATTACAACAAGTTACAGTAAAAGACAATTAAGTATATACCTCAAACTACTTGAATTAACATAACATATAAGTTAATATTGAGTAACATCACAAGACCCCCAAGTTTGTAACACCTGTACTAAGAAGCCAATCACACCCAACCAATTATTATGTATTATATACAACTCACTATATACAAATAAATACACAGATTAAGATAACATGAATGTTATACATACTATAAGAACATAAGACAGGTATTACACAGAGCTCCTTGGGATGTGTACCTAGCACTCTGACAGTATAGTACATCACAGTTGGTAATTCAGTATATGTTAGTACATCACAGTTGGTACGTACAGTACATGTTAGTACATCACAGCTGGTACTGCCAGTACATGCTAGTACACTCACAGTAAGGCCATGGTAGAAGAAATTTACATCTTAAGAGCAGATAATTATAACTTGTGTTTAATATCTATAGAAGTGGCATTTGTCACTTGTCTTTATTTCTGCTACATTCATAGAATTTGTTCAAGTGGTTTTATATTGATGTATATCACTGTATTCAAGTTTATGTGTCACATTTACCTTCTGTTAAAGTCATTCAAACATTTAATGAATTCTGTTTTTTTCATGCACAAGTTTATGACGTTTGAGAGTACCCTTCAGGGAGAAACATTTTCCACATTCCTTACATTCAAACTCCTTTATACCACTGTGTCCAAGAATGTGTCTCTTGAGATCAATCTTCTGTGAGAAACATTTCCCACATTCCTCACATTCAAACTTCTTTATTCCACTGTGTACAAGAATGTGTCTGTTGAGAGTGCCCTTTTCTGCAAAATGTTTTCCACATTCCTTACATTCAAACTCCTTTATACCACTGTGTCCACGAATGTGTTTCTTGAGATTACCCTTTTCTGCAAAATGTTTCCCACATTCCTTACATTCAAACTCCTTTATACCACTGTGTCCAAGAATGTGTCTGTTGAGAGCACCCTTCCGGGAGAAACATTTCCCACATTCCTCACATTCAAACTCTCGTATTCCACTGTGTACAAGAATGTGTTTATTGAGAGTACCCCTTTCTGCAAAATGTTTCCCACATTCCTCACATTCAAACTCCTTTATACCACTGTGACCAAGAATGTGTGTCTTGAGAGTATTCTTCTGGGAGAAACATTTCCCACATTCCTCACATTCAAACTCCTTTGTACCACTGTGTACAAGAATGTGTGTCTTGAGCGTATTCTTCTGGGAGAAACATTTCCCACATTCCTCACATTCAAACTCCTTTATACCAATGTGTCCAAGAATGTGTCTCTTGAGAGTACCCTTCCGGGAGAAACATTTCCCACATTCCTCACATTTAAATTTCTTTACACCACTGTGTCCAACAATGTGTGTCTTCAGATTACCCTTTAGTGCAAAATGCTTCCCACATTCCTCACATTCAAACTTCTTTATACCACTGTGTCCAATAATATGTCTCTTGAGAGTACCCTTCTGGGAGAAACATTTCCCACATTCCTCACATTCAAACTCCTTTATACCACTGTGTACAAGAATGTGTGTCTCGAGAGTACTCTTTTGTGCAAAATTTTTCCCACATTCCTCACATTTATACTTCTTTATACCACTGTGTCCAAGAATGTGTGTCTTGAGATTACACTTCAGTGCAAAATGTTTCCCACATTCCTCACATTCAAACTCCTTCATACCATTGTGCACAAGCAAATGTGTCTGAAGAGTAGACTTCAACCAAAACCGTTTGCCACATTCCTCACAGGAGAACTTTTTATCTCTGCTTGACATTGTGAACTTCTTCTTAGTTACACTTGGTCTTGAGATGTAACATCACAGTATCTGAAACGAAATATTTTGCCTTAGATAATATTCTTATAAAAAGTACAATTTATAAATGAAAACTACAAGTGACTAAATCAACTTGTGTAAAATGATAATATTCTAAAAGCAATTTCAAAGGTTTAATTACAGCTAATCAGGGTCTGTGACTAATCATCACCCAGTGACGGACTGACCTATCGGGAGTTTGGGCATATTGTGGATGGGTCGATGAGCCAGTGGGACAGGATATATCAGCCTGGGGTAGTCTGTGGCATGTTATATCAGCCTCCGATAGTCTGTGGCAGGTTATATCAACCTGGGGTAGTCTCTGGCAGGTTATATCAGCCTCGGATAGTCTGTGGCAGGTTATATCAACCTGGGGTAGTCTCTGGCAGGTTATATCAGCCTGGGGGAGTCTCTGGCAGGTTATATCAGCCTGGGGTAGTCTCTGGCAGGTTGTATCAGCCTGAGGTAGTCTCTGGCAGGTTATATCAGCCTGAGGTAACAATAATATACATACATTAATATATATGGAGTAAACAACTCTAAACAGTTGATATTAATGTAAAACAAAAGTGTGATGTTATACTGTCATCAGCTTTGTGTTGTCTGCTGTTGTGAGTTGTGTTGTGTAGCATCACACACAATGGGACAACTTAACACAACACAACATTTTACTTTACTTACTGTAAATTATTTTACTGCGTCCAGTTGTTTAGTTAATATAGTTAAACATATTTGGGGTCACCTGAAGATTGGTCCCAGCTTATTTGACCCTAAGATTAACCACTGTAATGCTATCCTACCTTAACTTACTTAACCATACTTAACCTAATCTAACATGACTTAACCTAATCTAACATGACTTAACCTTACCTAACACGACCAACACAATATTGTATGGTAAAGGTGAAGGAGATGGTTAGCACCAGAAATAACTTATGGAATCGAACCAAAATTTCTGGAGACACTATTTACATGATATTGAACACGAAAATGGAGACGAGAATCGACAGAATCTAACAGAACTTGACCTAACGTAACTTTTAGCTTAATATGGCAGAGGGTCCGTCCCTCGGCAAGGATGTTAGGTAAGGTGAGGTCTGGTTCTGTGCATTCTCAATTCCGTTTTCAGGTTCAGTATCGTGTAAATGGTGTCTAGAAATTTTTGTTTAATTCTAGTTAGAGAAACACAATTCTAAACACTTAACTTACTGTTTGAAAACTATGTACCAGTGAAAGCATTTTTCTTGAAGCTGCATTGTGTATTTTTTTGTCTTTTATGCTCACATGAGTAAGACCTTTTGTTACACACTAATAAATATTTCTTGTTGAGTGTCAGTTCTCTGCCACATTTTGAACACTTAACATCCTGCCAACTAGTCCATGTTCACAGATGAACTCTTGTAGAAGGTCTTCATCCTCCACAAGGATAATTATCTTGTAATAAGACAATGAGCATCTGTCACAAGACGCCCTAACTATGGCTTGCTTGTCTCCTCTTGTGGTAGAACAATAAGTATAGGAACACACAGTTCACTTATTATCCAATGCTACTTGTAAGGTGCTGTAATGAATCAAATGGTATAATATGTGAATGGATTACAACAATATGATCCTCATAACATATAAATAGAGTTGGTTTAAGATCCTATTGTGCGGGAAATACAAAATGTATAGGATCAGCGCAGGTCATAGACTCCTGACTCTAGATAGTGAAGTCCGCTACCAAAAACAAAAACAATTAAACCTATTATATAAGGTAGATAAAGCCAGGATACGATTCACTGTCATTTGTTAACAATTTAAGTGAGAACAGAATCAGAACTTAACTGTTTACAATTGGACAACAACACGCGTCAACAAGACTGGACTGCCGGAGGAATATTTAAGGCAAATATTAAATTTCTTCAAATACAAAACATGTACAGACATCCATTAACTGTCATATGATCAGTTTTTCATCGTGTTTTATCACATAATTTCCCTCATCCTTCATGTCATGCTAACCTTCTCGTCCACCTTTACCCATAATATAATGTAATCAAACCTAACCTAACCTTAGCAGCTACCTCATAATATTTCACCTTAAAATATAAAGTTTTCTTACCTCGAGAAACATAATGTATGAGTAATGTGTTTTGTGTCACTTCACTTTTATAATTGTTAATGTCTTTATCGTTAACAATGGTTTGTTTGGTGTAGTGTTTTAACGCCACATTGTCCCTCATCTTTAAAGCCCTGTTACTAGTGTTAAAGTGGTCATATCTCCATAAATATCAACCTACCACTCAAATAAAGGTCATATTCCTTTATAACAAGATAAAAAACACATTCGTTAAATCTATTTTAGTAATCAATTTCCCGTTATGGCATAAAATGAATCTTTATCATTCCACATAGCAGGAAAGGTCATAGTTAAGGTAAAGAAGGTCATATTTTTTTTTTCTACTGGTATTAGCCCACCTGGGCACAGGTCATTGACCCACATCAGGGCCTCGGGGGCGACGTATAATAATAATAATAATAATAATAATAATAATAATAATAATAATAATAATAATAATAATAATAATAATAATAATAATAATAATAATACATACAAAAATGAAAAAAATCAATCAATAGTGAGAAACGACAGTACTGTATGTATGTTGTGTTGTCAATAGTCAGAGAAACAATTGATACCTGCAATTGTGTGTAAATGAGGCAGAGTCAGATCATCAACCTGGGACTTGGTCACATATAGCAGGAGGGTCTACCATTAGACAACACATTATGCTACCATTATCTTCCCAGGTGGTACTGCCTACTACCTAACACACCTACACTGTTAATAACTCACCAAACACTTGCTGTAATGTCCTGGAGGAGGAGAAATAAACTGTTTTACGAGAAGATTTACAAAAATATACAAGATGGTGAAACTTGTTGTTGTCAAGGAATATCCTATAAGGAAGTATAACTCTCCCTTACTGTATTAGATTCGCCAAAGGTAGACCCGTAGTGCCGCCTGGTGACTGAATGACTAACTTACCAAAGAAAACAGATATAATTGAGGATAAACTATTATTATTTATTGACCCTCATAAAAGAGGACCTCATGAACATTATACAAAACGTACGGTATAAAATACTTTACTTGAACTAAATAAAACTGTATAAACCATTATTAAAGAAGATATTGACAGGTGCTTTATGAAACTTACATTATAAGTAATGTAGTAGGCAATAGGCAGCTATCAAATAGAGAGGTACTGTACTACTGTCTGGGAAGATAATGGTAGCATAATGTGTTGTCTAATGGTAGACCCTGCTGCCATATGTAACCAAGTCCCAGGTTGATGATCTGACTCTCTGCCTCATTTACACACAATTGCAGGGACTCAATTGTTTCTCTTACTTTTAGATCACAACATACATATATTGCTTCTCAATATTGATTTTTTGGGGGGCTTATCCCTGTCATAAAAAATGGTAATTAAATGGAAATATTTAATATTTTACATTTTATTATCATATGGCTACTTATGAGCCCCTTAATCCACCCCACATAAATATGGGAGAGGTTTCTGTACCCCACATAAATATGGGAGAGGTTCTGTGCCCGCAAAATATAGGAGAGGGTTTCTGTACTTGCCGTCAGCCCATAAATATGGGAGGGTTTCTGGTTCCTAATCACACATAAATATGGGAGGTTTCGGACCCCCATAATCACCCACATAAATATGGGAGGTTTCTGTGCCCACATAAATATGGAGGTTTCTGTACCCCATATTCCACTTACATTAAATGTGGGAGGGTTTCTGGGGCCTCTTAATCCACGTAACATACAAATGGGAGAGGTTTCTGCCTTGCACACTAAAATATGGGAGGTTCACATACCACTAAATATGGGAGGGTTTCTGTACCCCATAATCCACCCCACATAAATATGGGAGAGGTTTCTGGACCTCTTAATCCACTTAACATAAATATGGGAGAGGTTTCTGTACCCCACATAAATATAGGAGAGGTTTCTGTACCCCACATAAATATGGGAGAGGTTTCTGGACCCCTTAATCCACGTAACATAAATATGTTAGATAAATAAAGATAAGACAGATAAATATTACTCTCATACATATAAGTCAATCTTAATGAAACTATTTTTCATCCTAATATTTTCATGTGAATAATAAAACAAAATTATAATAAACATTTTATTAACAATATTGGTATAAAAAATACATTAACCTTTGAATAATTTATCTTACTTTCATATATATTTTAAATGACAGCATCTTTTAATTCTTCCATAGTGAGCAGCCAAGTAGTATATATATTAGATCATTTAATGTTTTTATTAAAGGTAATATTACATATATTATGTGTAGACCACCACAAGATAATGACCCACAAGCCTTGCCTGGCCACAACACTGAACCTGTGTCTTATGGGTTTGTAGTTGACAGCACTAACAAGTAACCCATGAGGCCTATTACAGTTGTCAGTGCATGTCAAGTGTTCACGGGGACCAGTGCTGGAAGACAAAGGATAGCCACCAACTCCTGCTTTTTATACTTGGTACAATTATTATTTACAAGGTAGATTCACAGGATAGATCCACACAGACAAAGACCATCCACACAGACCTAAACTCAACTGAGTTGTGTGAAGCAGCGAGACACACAGGTCTGGTCTACAGTGAGTCCTCCCGGTTCTCTCTACCTTCATACCCTCCTCAACTCTCCCACCAAGCATTGTGGGTAATAACATCACAGTTACATTAATTCACAAATTATTAATGAGACAATTACAACAAGTTACAATAAAAGACAATTAAGTAGATAACTCAAACTACTTCAATCAACATTAACATATAAGTTAATAATTGGAGTAACATCACAATACCCCAAGTTTGGAACACCTTGTACAAGAAGCCAACTTCACACCCAACCACCATTATGTATTATATACAACAACTCACTATATACAACAAATTACACAGATTAGCATAACATTTATGTATGTTATACATTACCATAAGAACATACATTATATATTACACAGAGCCCTTGGGATGTACCTAGTAGCATCTGACAGTACAGTACATCACAGTTGGTAATGTACAGTACATGTTAGTACATCACAGTTGGTAATGTACAGTACATGTTAGTACATCACAGTTGGTAATGTACAGTACATGTTAGTACATCACAGTTGGTAATGTACAGTACATGTTAGTACATCACAGTTGGTAATGTACAGTACATGTTAGTACATCACAGTTGGTAATGTACAGTACATGTTAGTACATCACAGTTGGTAATGTACAGTACATGTTAGTACATCACAGTTGGTAATGTACAGTACATGTTAGTACATCACAGTTGGTAATGTACAGTACATGTTAGTACATCATAGTTGGTAATGTACAGTACATGTTAGTACATCACAGTTGCTAATGTACAGTACATGTTAGTACATCACAGTTGGTAATGTACAGTACATGTCATGTTAGTACATCACAGTTGGTAATGTACAGTACATGTCATGTTAGTACATCACAGTTGGTAATGTACAGTACATGTTAGTACATCACAGTTGGTAATGTACAGTACATGTTAGTACATCGGAGGTGGTAATGTACAGTACATGTTAATACATCACATTTGGTAATGTACAGTACATGTTAGTACATCACAGGTGGTAATGTACAGTACATGTTAGTACTTCACAGGTTTTAATGTACAGTACATGTTACTACATCACAGGTGGTAATGTACAGTACATGTTAGTACATCATACTTGGTAATGTACAGTACATGTTAGTACATCACAGTTGATAATGTACAGTACAGGTTAGTACAATACACAAGTGACAACAGGACATGACTACCGTAAGTCAACAACATCACCTGACTTGACCAAGCCAAATCAACATGGCTGGGTCTACATGTGACCATTACATGTTAACAAAATTATTGTACAAGTTCTACTAGACTCATAGGATACCCCTCAACTAACACAAGTTTATTTTTCTAACATATTCTATCATGTCATGGTAAAGTACTAAGGCCATGGTAGAAGAAATTTACATCATAAGAGCAGATAATTATAACTTGTGTTTAATATCTATAAAAGTGGCATTTGTCACTTGTCTTTATTTCTGCTACATTCATCGAGTTTGTTCAAGTGGTTTTATATTGATGTATATCAATGTATTCAAGTTTATGTGGCACATTTACCTTCTGTTAAAGTCATTCAAACATTTATTGAATTCTGTTTATCTCATGCACAAGTTTATGACGTTTGAGATGACCCTTCTGGGAGAAACATTTTCCACATTCCTCACATTTGAATTCTGTTAGACCACTGCATCGAAGAATGTGTGTTTTGAGATAACTCTTACTTGAAAAACATTTCCCACATTCTTCACATTTGAATTCTGTTAGACCACTGCATCGAAGAATGTGTGTTTTGAGATAACTCTTACTTGATAAACATTTCCCACATTCCTCACATTTGAACTCTGTTATGTCACTGTGTCCAAGAATGTGTGTTTTGAGATGACCCTTCTGGGTGAAACATTTCCCACATTCCTCACATTTGAACTCTTTTATACCACTGTGTCCAAGAATGTGTGTCTTGAGAGTACTCTTACGTGTAAAATGTTTCCCACATTCCTCACATTTGAACTTTTTTACGCCACTGTGCATAAGTTTGTGTCTAGTCAGATCACCTTTATTTGCAAAATGTTTCCCACATTCATCACATTTGAACTTTTTTACACCACTATGCACAAGTTTGTGTTTATTCAGATCACCTTTTTGTGCAAAATGTAACCCACATTCTTCACATTTTAACTTCTTGATACCACTGTGTAAGAATTTGTGTGTCTTGAGAACACCCTCTCGTGCAAAAGGTTTTCCACATACCTCACATTCAAACATTTTTATACCACTGTGTCCAAGAATGTGTATCTTGAGAGAACCCTTTTTTCCAAAATGTTTCCCACATTCCTCACATTGAAACTTTTTTTCTTTTACTGACATTGTGTAGTCTCTGGCAGGTTATATCAGCCTGGGGTAGTCTCTGGCAGGTTATAACAGCCTGGGGTAGTCTCTGGCAGGTTATATCAGCCTGGGGTAGTCTCTGGCAGGTTATATCAGCCTGGGGTAGTCTCTGGCAGGTTATATCAGCCTGGGGTAGTCTCTGGCAGGTTATATCAGCCTGGGGTATTCTCTGGCAGATTATATCAGTCTAGGGTAGTCTTTGGCAGGATATATCAGGCTGGGGTAGTGTCTGGCAGATTATATCAGTCTAGGGTAGTCTGTGGCAGGTTATATCAGCCTGGGGTAGTCTCTGGCAGATTATATCAGCCTGGGGTAGTCTCTGGCAGGTTATAACGGCCTGAGGTGTAGTCTCTGGCAGGTTATATCGGCCTGAGGTAGTCTCACCAGCGGGTTATTTCGGCCTGGGGTAGTCTCTGGCAGGTTATATCAGCCTGGGGTAGTCTCTGGCGGGATTATTTTCTCAGCCTGGGAGTAGTCTCTGGCAGGTTATGTCAGCCTGGGAGTAGTCTCTGGCAGGTTATAACAGCCTGGTCAGCCAGTCTCTGGCGGATTATATCAGCCTGGGAAGTCTCTGGCAGGTTATATCAGCCTGGGGTAGTCTCTGGCAGGTTATAACAGCCTGGGCTGGTGTAGTCTCTGGCAGGTTATAACAGCCTGGGGGTAGTCTCTGGCAGGTTATATCAGCCTGGGGTGGTCTCCTGGCAGGTTATAACTCACAGCCTAGGGTAGTCTCTGGCAGGTTATAACAACCTGGGGTGTTAGTCTATGGCGGAGTTATCAGCCTGGGGCGGTCTGCAGCGGGATATATCGCTTGAGGAAGTCTCTGGCAGGTTATGTGGCCTGGGGCAGTCTCTGGCAGGATATATCAGCATGGGGAAGTCTCTGGCAGGTTATATCAGCCTGGGGGAGTCTCTGGCAGGTTATATCAGCCTGGGGTAGTCTATGGATATGGGGTAAACAACTCTAAACAGTTGATATTAATGTAAAACAAAAGTGTGATGTTATACTGTCATCAGCTTTGTGTTGTCTACTGTTGTGAGTTGTGTTGTGTAGCATCACACACAATGGGACAACTTAACACAACACAACATTTTACTTTACTTACTGTAAATTAATTTACAGTGTCCAGTTGTTTAGTTAATATAGTTAAACATATTTGGGATCACCTGAAGCTTGGTCCCAGCTTATTTCACCTTAACATTAACCACTGTGATGCTCTCCTAACTTAACTTACTTAACCATACTTAACCTAATCTAACATGACTTAACCTAATCTAACATGACTTAACCTAACCTAACATGACTTAACCTAATCTAACATGACTTAACCTAATCTAACATGACTTAACCTTACCTAACACGACCAACACAATATTGTATGGTAAAGGTGAAGGAGATGGTTAGCACCAGAAATAACTTATGGAATTGAACCAAAAATTCCTGGAGATATTATTTCCAGAGACACTATTTTCATGATACTGAACACGAAAATGGAAATGAGAAACCACAGACCGTAAGAGAACCTAATCTAACCAAAGAAACCTTAACCATCCTTAACTAACTTTCTACTTAATATGGCAGCAGGTCCGCCCCTTGGCTAGGATGTTAAGTAAGGTTAGGTCAGGTTCTGTTAGATTCTGTGCATTCTCGTTTCCATTTTCATGTTCAGTCTCATGAAAAGAATATTTCCATAAATTTTGGTTCAATTCCAGTTAGTGTTTGAAGCCGCATAGCGTAAATTCTTGTTACACACAAATAAATATTTCTTGTTGAGTGTCAGTTCTCTGCCACATTTTGAACACTTAACATCCTGCCAACTACAGTAGTCCATGTTCACAGATGAACTCTTGTAGAAGGTCTTCATCCTCCACAAGGATAATTATCTTGTAATAAGACAATGAGCATCTGTCACAAGACGCCCTAACTATGGCTTGCTTGTCTCCTCTTGTGGTCGAACAATAAGTATAGGAACACACAGTTCACTTATTATCCAATGCTACTTGTAAGGTGCTGTAATGAATCAAATGGTATAATATGTGAATGGATTCCAACAATATGATCCTCATAACATATAAATAGAGTTGGTTTAAGATCCTATTGTGCGGGAAATACAAAATGTATAGGATCAGCGCAGGTCATAGACTCCTGACTCTAGATAGTGAAGTCCGCTACCAAAAACAAAAACAATTAAACCTATTATATAAGGTAGATAAAGCCTGGATACGATTCACTGTCATTTGTTAACAATTTAAGTGAGAACAGAATCAGAACTTAACTGTTTACAATTGGACAACAACACGCGTCAACAAGACTGGACTGCCGGAGGAATATCTAAGGCAAATATTAAATTTCTTCATATACAAAACATGTACAGACATCCATTAACTGTCATATGATCAGTTTTTCATCGTGTTTTATCACATAATTTCCCTCATCCTTCATGTCATGCTAACCTTCTCGTCCACCTTTACCCATAATATAATGTAATCAAACCTAACCTAACCTTAGCAGCTACCTCATAATATTTCACCTTAAAATATAAAGTTTTCTTACCTCGAGAAACATAATGTATGAGTAATGTGTTTTGTGTCACTTCACTTTTATAATTGTTAATGTCTTTATCGTTAACAATGGTTTGTTTGGTGTAGTGTTTTAACGCCACATTGTCCCTCATCTTTAAAGCCCTGTTACTAGTGTTAAAGTGGTCATATCTCCATAAATATCAACCTACCACTCAAATAAAGGTCATATTCCTTTATAACAAGATAAAAAACACATTAGTTAAATCTATTTAGTAATCAATTTCCCGTTATGGCATAAAATGAATCTTTATCATTCCACATAGCAGGAAAGGTCATAATACAGTATTAAGGTAAACAAGGTCATATAACACACCTGCACTCTTAATAACTCACCAAACACTTGCTGTAATGTCCAGGAGGAGGAGAAATAAACTGTTTTACGAGAAAATTGACGGAAGTATACAAGATGGTGAAGCGTGTTGTTGTTGTTGTCAAGGAATATCCAATAAGGAAGAACAATTCTCCACTATTAGTCACCACAGGTTGACCCGTAGTGCCGTCTTGTGACTGAAAGGCTAACTAACCACAGAAAACATATACAAATGAGGGTAAACTATTATTATTTATTGACCCTCATAGAAGAGGTCCTCATGAACACTTACAAAACGTACGGTATAAAATACTTTACTTGAACTAAATTTTCTGTATAAACCATTATTAAAGAAGATATTGACAGGTGCTTTATGAAACTTACATTATAAGTAATGTAGTAGGCAATAGGCAGCTATCAAATAGGGAGGTACTGTACTACTGTCTGGGAAGATATTGGAAGCATAATGTGTTGTCTAATGGTAGACCCTGCTGCCATAGGTGACCACGTCCCAGGTTGATGATCTGACTTCCTGCCTCATTTACACACAATTGCAGGGTCTTGTTTCTCGCACTTTGAAAACACAACATACATATATTGCTTCTCACTATTGATTTTTTTTGTGGGCTTATCCCTGTGAAAAAATGGTAATTAAATGGATATATTTAATATTTTACATTATATTATCATGAATATGGCTACTTAGGTGCCCCTTAATCCACCCCACATAAATATGGGAGAGGTTTCTGTACCCCATAATCCACCCCACATAAATATGGGAGAGGTTTCTGTACCCCATAATCCACCCGACATAAATATGGGAGAGTTTCTGTACCCATAATCCACCCCCCATAAATATGGGAGAGGTTTCTGTGCCCCTTAATCCACCCCCCATAAATATGGGAGAGGTTTCTGTACCCCTTTATCCACCTGCCATAAATATGGGAGAGGTTTTTGTACCCCATAATCCACCCCACATAAATATGGGAGAGGTTTCTGTACCCCATAATCCACCCCACATAAATATGGGAGAGGTTTCTGTACCCCATAATCCACCCCACATAAATATGGGAGAGGATTCTGTACCCCTTAATCCACCCCAAATAAATATGGGAGAGGTTTCTGTACCCCTTAATCCACCCCAAATAAATATGGGAGAGGTTTCTGTACCCCTTAATCCACCCCACATAAATATGTTAGATAAATAAAGATGACAGACAGATAAATATTACTCTCATACATATAAGTCAATCTTAATGGAACTATTTTTCATCCTAATATTTTCATGTGAATAATAAAACATAAAATTATCACAAACATTTTATTAACAATATTGTTATCAAAATTACATCAACCTTTGAACAGTGGATTAGGCGACCTTTGGGTAAGACGAGGTCCACATTACAGTCTATGTTAACATAAGAACATAAGAAAATACGGAGTCTGCAATAGGCCGGTTGGCCTGTGCATGGCAGCTCCTGTCGAGAGTTACTACCACTCTCTATCATCCATGAATCTATCCAGCCTCCTTTTGAAACTTTCCAGCATTCCAGGACTTACTACAAAGTTGCTAAGCTTGTTCCACTCGTCCACCACCCTATTTGTGAACCAGTTCCTTCCCATCTCCCGACTAAACCTAAACTTATCCAACTTAAATCAGTTGCTCCGAGTCCTATCCTGCTCGGATATTATAAGAACTTTATCTATATCCCCTTTATTGATTCCTTTCACCCACTTAAATACTTCTATCATATCTCCCCGCACTCTTCGTTTTTCTAGGGTATGCAAGTTCAGTTTCTTTACCCTATCCTGATATGGAAGGTTTCTAAGTCCTGGAATCATTTTCGTCATTCTTTGCTGCACCGACTCTAGTGAATTGATATCCATTCAATAATAAGGGCACCAGAACTGAACCGCATAATCGAGGTGCGGCCTGACTAGCGCAAGATATAGTTGCATTACGACCAATGCACTCTTATTACTTACACTTCTAGATATAAAATCCAATATACTCTGTTTGCCTTATTTCGAACATTAACGCACTGTTTTCTAGGCCGTAGGTCCGGGCTTACAAGTACCCCTAAGTGTCTTTCACAAGTTGACTTCTCTAGGTTGATGTTGTTAAGGCTGTCTACATTGACAGTTCCATGGTTTTGACTCATATCTGTGGTATAAGACAACTCCCCAAACTACTAAACCACCTGTGGTAAAGTTTAAGTCAATTTGACCACCAATATGGTGATATGTTTAACATATTAAATACTTTGAATGGACGTTTGCCTGAACAAGCCATTTAAAGATCATGTGTGTGAAGACTGGAATATTTGGATGATGGATGGTGAAAAATCCTTTCCAAAAAGTGAGGCTACACGCGCTGCATCACTTGATGTGCTGTCTGATCAAAACAAGGGATAAAGTGAAAATAGAGACTGTAATAAAACCTTTCAAAAGGTGAGGTATCTCTAATGTAATGGATGGTATGGAGGCAATATCTTATAATTCTTCCATAGTGAGCAGCCAAGTAGTGTATATATTTGATCATTTAATGTTTTTATTAAAGGTAATATTACATATATTATGTGTAGACCACCACAAGATAATGACCCACAAGCCTTGCCTGGCCACAACACTGAACCTGTGTCTTATGGGTTTGTAGTTGACAGCACTAACAAGTAACCCATGAAGCCTATTACAGTTGTCAGTGCATGTCAAGTGTTCACGGGGACCAGTGCTGGAAGACAAAGGATAGTCACCAACTCCTGCTTTCTATACTTGGTACAATTATTATTTACAAGGTAGATTCACAGGATAGATCCACACAGTCCTGAGCTCAACTGAGTTGTGTGAAGCAGCGAGACACACAGGTCTGGTCTACAGTGAGTCCTCCCAGTTCTCTCTACCTTCATACCCTCCTCAACTCTCCCACCAAGCATTGTGGGTAATAACATCACAGTTACATTAATTCACAAATTATTAATGAGACAATTACAACAAGTTACAATAAAAGACAATTAAGTAGATAACTCAAACTACTTCAATCAACATTAACATATAAGTTAATAATTGGAGTAACATCACAAGACCCCAAGTTTGGAATACCTTGTACAAGAAGCCAACTTCACACCCAACCACCATTATGTATTATATACAACAACTCACTATATACAACAAATTACACAGATTAGCATAACATGAATGTATGTTATACATTACCATAAGAACATACATTATATATTACACAGAGCCCTTGGGATGTACCTAGTAGCATCTGACAGTACAGTACATCACAGTTGGTAATGTACAGTACATGTTAGTACATCACAGTTGGTAATGCACAGTCCATGTTAGTACATCACAGTTGGTAATGTACAGTACATGTTAGTACATCACAGTTGGTAATGTACAGTACATGTTAGTACATCACAGGTGGTAATGTACAGTACATGTTAGTACATCACAGTTGGTAATGTACAGTACATGTTAGTACATCACAGTTGGTAATGTACAGTACATGTTAGTACATCACAGTTGGTAATGTACAGTACATGTTAGTACATCACAGTTGGTAATGCACAGTACATGTTAGTACATCACAGTTGGTAATGTACAGTACATGTTAGTACATCACAGTTGGTAATGTACAGTACATGTTAGTACATCACAGTTGGTAATGTACAGTACATGTTAGTACATCACAGTTGGCAATGTACAGTACATGTTAGTACATCACAGTTGGTAATGTACAGTATATGTTAGTACATCACAGTTGGTAATGTACAGTACATGTGAGTACATCACAGTTGGTAATGTACAGTACATGTTAATACACAGTACATGTTAGTACAATACACAAGTGACAACAGGACATGACTAAGTCAACAACATCACATGACTTGACCAAGCCAAATCAACATGGCTGGGTCTACATGTGACCATTACATGTTAACAAAATTATTGTACAAGTTCTACTAGACTCATAGGATACCCCTCAACTAACACAAGTTTATTTTTCTAACATATTCTATCACGTCATGGTAAAGTACTAAGGCCATGGTGGAAGAAATTTACATCTTAAGAGCAGATAATTATAACTTGTGTTTAATATCTATAAAAATGGCATTTGTCACTTGTCTTTATTTCTGCTACATTCATAGAGTTTGTTCAAGTGGTTTTATATTGATGTATATCACTGTATTCAAGTTTATGTGGCACATTTACCTTCTGTTAAAGTCATTCAAACATTTATTGAGTTCTGTTTTTTTAATGCACAAGTTTATTATGTTTGACATTACTCTTTCAGGAGAAACATTTCCCACATTCCTCACATTTGAACTCTTTTATGCCACTGTGTATAAGAATGTGGTCTGTGAGAATACTCTTCTGGGAGAAACATTTCCCACATTCCTCACATTTGAACTCTTTTATGCCACTGTGTATAAGAATGTGGTCTGTGAGAGTACTCTTCTGGGAGAAACATTTCCCACATTCCTCACATTTGAATTTTTTTACACCACTGTGAAGAAGTTTGTGATTAGTAAGACCAACCTTTTGTGTAAAACATTTTCCACATTCCTCACATTTGAATTTTTTTACACCACTGTGAAGAAGTTTGTGAATAGTAAAACCACTCTTTTGTAGAAAACATTACCCACATTCCTCACATTTGAACTCTCTTTTCCCATTGTGTACAAGAATGTGGTACTGGAGATGACCCTTGGTGGTGAAGCATTTCCCACATTCCTCACATTCAAACTGTTTAATACCACTGTGTCCAAGAATGTGTGTCTTGAGAGCACCCTTCCGGGAGAAACATTTCCCACATTCCTCACATTTGAACTGTTTAATACCACTGTGTCCAAGAATGTGTGTCTTGAGATAACTCTTTACCGCAAAACATTTCCCACATTCCTCACATTTGAACTCTCTTTTGCCACTGTGTGCAAGTATGTGGTTCTGGAGATGAACCTTCTGGGAGAAACATTTCCCACATTCCTTACATTCAAAATCTTTAATACCACTGTGTCGAAGAATGTGTGTCTTGAGAGTACTCTTCCGGGAGAAACATTTCCCACATTCCTCACATTTGAACTCTCTTTTGCCACTGTGTGCAAGTATGTGGTTCTGGAGATGAACCTTCTGGGAGAAACATTTCCCACATTCCTTACATTCAAAATCTTTAATACCACTGTGTCCAAAAATGTGTGTCTTGAGATCACCCTTCCGGCAGAAACATTTCCCACATTCCTCACATTTGAACTCTCTTTTGCCACTGTGTCGAAGAATGTGTGTCTTGAGAGTGCTTTTTACCGCAAAACATTTCCCACATTCCTCACATTTGAACTCTCTTTTGCCACTGTGTCCAAGAATGTGTGTCTTGAGAGCACTCTTTACCGCAAAACATTTCCCACATTCCTGACATTTGAACTCTCCTTTGCCACTGTGTCCAAGAATGTGTGTCTTGAGAGTACTTTTTACCGCAAAACATTTCCCACATTCCTCACATTTGAACTCTCTTTTGCCACTGTGTGCAAGAATGTGGTACTGGAGATGACCCTTGGTGGTGAAGCATTCCCCACATTCCTCACATTCAAACTGTTTAATACCACTGTGTCCAAGAATGTGTGTCTTGAGAGCACTCTTCCAGGAGAAACATTTCCCACATTCCTCACATTTGAACTGTTTAATGCCACTGTGTCCAAGAATGTGTGTCTTGAGATCACCCTTCCAGCAGAAACATTTCCCACATTCCTCACATTCAAACTCCTTAATACCACTGTGTCCAAGAATGTGTGTCTTGAGAGCACTTTTTACCGCAAAACATTTCCCACATTCCTCACATTTGAACTCTCTTTTGCCACTGTGTGCAAGAATGTGGTACTGGAGATGACCCTTGGTGGTGAAGCATTTCCCACATTCCTCACATTCAAACTGTTTAATACCAGTGTGTCCAAGAATGTGTGTCTTGAGAGCACCCTTCCGGGAGAAACATTTCCCACATTCCTCACATTCAAACTGTTTAATACCACTGTGTCCAAGAATGTGTGTCTTGAGAGCACTCTTCCAGGAGAAACATTTCCCACATTCCTCACATTCAAACTTGTTTTCTCTGCTTGACATTGTGTAGTCTCTGGCAGGTTATATCAGCCTGGGGTAGTCTCTGGCTGGTTATATCAGCCTGGGTAGTCTCTGGCAGGTTATATCAGCCTGGGGTAGTCTCTGGCAGGTTATATCAGCCTGGGGTAGTCTCTGGCAGGTTATATCAGCCTGGGGTAGTCTCTGGCTGGTTATATCAGCCTGGGTAGTCTCTGGCAAGTTATACCAGCCTGGGGTAGTCTCTGGCAGGTTATATCAGCCTGGGGTAGTCTCTGGCAGGTTATATCAGCCTGGTCTCTGGGTTATAACAGCCTGGGGTAGTCTCTGGCAGGTTATATCAGCCTGGGGTAGTCTCTGGCAGGTTATATCAACCTGGGGACGTCTCTGGCAGGTTATATCAGCCTGGGGTAGTCTGGCAGGTTATATCAGCTTGGGGTAGTCTCTGGCAGGTTATATCAGCCTGGGGTAGTCTCTGGCAGGTTATATCAGCCTGGGATAGTCTCTTGCAGGTTATTACCTATATATGGGATAAACAACTCTAAACAGTTGATATTAATGTAAAACAAAAGTGTGATGTTATACTGTCGCCAGCTTTGTGTTGTCTACTATTTAATGAGTTGTGTTATGTAACATCACACACAATGGGACAACAACACAACACAACATTTTGCTTTACTTACTGTAAATTAATTTACAGTGTCCAGCTCATTTAGTTAATATAGTTAAACATATTTGGGATCACACGAAGATTGGTGCAGCTTCTTTCACCTTAGATTAGCTTCCTGTGATGCTCTCTAACAACATAACCATACTTGCTAATCTAACGCGGCTTAACCTAATCTAACATGACTTAACCTAATCTATAGCAGCTTAACCTAATTTAACATGACAACCTTACCTAACACGACCCAACACAATATTGTATGGTAAAGGTAGAGATGGTGCTTACCAGAAATAACTTATGAAATTGAGCCAAAAATTCCTGGAATGTGGCTAGAGACACTATTTTTCATGTGATACTGAACACGAAAATAAGGCTGAAACCACAGACCCTAAAGAGAACCTCAGCACAAGAATGTTAAGTAAGGTTAGGTCAGGTTCTGTTGGATTCTGTGCATTCTCGTTTCCATTTCATGTTCCAGTCTCATAATCCTTCCATAATTTGGTTCAATTCCAGTTAGTGTTTGAAGCCGCATAGCGTAAATTCTTGTGCAAATAAATATTTCTTGTTGAGTGTCAGTTTCTCTGCCACATTTTGAACACTTAACATCCACTGCCAATAGTCCATGTTCTGCCAGATAGACTTTTCTTGTAGAGTCTTCATCCTCCACAAGGATAATTATCTTGTAATAGGGCAATGAGCATCTGTCACAAAGGCGGCCCTAACTATGTTGCTTGTCTCCTCTTGTGGTCGAACAATAAATATAGGAACACACAGTTCACTTATTATCAATACTACTTGTAAGGTGCTGTAATAAGATCAAATGGTATATTATGTGAATGGATTCCAACAATATGATTTTCCATAACATATAAATAGAGTTGGTTTTTAAAGATCCTATTGTGCGGGAAATACAAAATGTATACTAGGATCAGCGCAGGTCATAGACTCCTGACTCTAGATAGTGAAGTCCGCTACCAAAGAAACAAAACAATTTAAACCTGGCCATAAGGTAGATAAAGCCTGGATACGATTCACTGTCATTTGTTAACAATTTAAGTGAGAACAGAATCAGGGCTTTAACTGTTTTACAATTGAACCTTATTTTGCGTTAACAAGACTGGACTGCTGGAGGGAATATCTAAAGCATACCCGAAATTATATTCGTTTTTTCTCCTTACAAAACATGTACAGACATCCATTCACTGTCATATGATCAGTTTTCATCGTGTTTTATCCTATAATTTCCCTCATCCTTCATGTCATACTAACCTTCTCGTCACCTTTACCCATAATATAATGTAATCAAACCTAACCTAACCTTCTCGTCACCTTTACCCCATAATATAATGTAATCAAACCCTAACCTAACCTTAGCAACTACCTCATAATATTTCACCTTAAAATATAAAGTTTCTTACCTCGAAGCGCAATGATATTGTGAGTAATGTGTTTGTGTCCAGCTACTTTTATAATTGTTAATGTCTTTATCGTTAACAATGACATTTGGTGTATGGTGTTTTAACGCCATTGTCCTCATCTTTAAAGCCCTGTTACTAGTGTTAAAGAGTGGTCGCTATCTCCTTAAATATCAACCTACCACTCAAACAAAGGTCATATTCCTTTATAACAAGATAAAAAACACATTAATTAAATCTATTTTAGTAATCAATTTCCCGTTATGGCACCAAATGAATCTTTATCATTCCACTGTGGGAAAGGTCATAATACAGTATTAAGGTAAACAAGGTCATATAACACACCTGCTCTTAATAACTCACAAACACCTGTAATATTCAGGAGGAGGAGAAATAAACTGTTTTACGGAAAATTGACGAGTACTTCAAGATGGTGAAAGCGTGTTGTTGTTGTTGTCAAGGAATATCAATAAGGAAGAACAACTCTCCACTGTAGTCACCAGGTAGACCCGTAGTGCCGCCTGGTGACTGAATGGCTAACCTACAGAAAACAGATATAAGTGAGGATAAACTATTGTGTTGTGGCCTCCTGAAATAAGTTGCTCATAGACATTATACAAAATGTGCGGTAATAGAATTCTTTACTTGGACTAAATTAACTGTATAAACCATTATTAAAGAGAGACATTTGACAATTTGCTTTATGAAACTTACATTATAAGTAATGCTAGTAGAGCAGCAGGCAGCTATCAAATAGGAAGTACTATGCTACTGTCTGGGAAGATATTGGGAAGCATAATGTATTTGTCTAATGGTAGACCCTGCTGCCATAGTGACCTACGAGTTGATAATCTGACTTGCACGTCATTTACACACAATTGCAGGGTCTTGTTCTCTTGCTTTTAGATCACAACATACATGTTATACTCAATGTATTGATTTTTTTAGAGCTTATCCCTGTCATAAAAAATGAGCAATTAAATGGAAATATTTAATATTTTACATTTTATTATCATGAATATAGTTATATGAGCCCCTTAATCCACCCACATAAATATGGGAAGGTTTCATACCCTTAATCACGTAACATAAATATGTTAGATAAATAAAGATGACAGACAAAGATAAATATTGCTCTCTCATACATATAAGTCAATCTTAATGAAACTGTTTCATCCTGTATTTCATGTGAATATTAAAACAAAATTACCAATAAACATTTATTCAACAATATTGGTATAAAAATTACATTAACCTTTGAATAATTTATCTTACTTTCATATATATATTTTAAATGACAGCATCTTTTAATTCTTCCATTAGTGAAAGCCAAGTAGTATATATATTAGATCATTTTAATGTTTTTTAATACAAAGGTAATATTACATATATTATGTATGAACCACCACAAGATAATGACCACAAGCCTTGCCTGTACAACACTGAACCTGTGTCTTATGGGTTTGTAGTTGACAGCACTAACAAGTAACCCATGAGGGCCCTATTACAGGTGTCCAGTGCATGTCAGAATGTTCACAGGGACCAGTGCTGGAAGACAAGGATAGCCACCAACTCCTGCTTTTTATACTTGGTACAATTATTATTTACAAGGTAGATTCACAGAATGAATCCACACAGACAAAGACCATCCACACAGACCCTAAACTCAACTGAGTTGTATGGCAAACCTTGTGAGACACACAGGTCTGGTCTGTCAAATCCTCCACAGTTCTCTCTACTTGGTACCTCCTCAACTCTCCTACCAAGCATTGTGGGTAATAACATCACAATTTTCATTACAAAATTATTAATGGAACAATTACAACAAGTTACAATAAAGACAATTAAGTAGGCCACTCAAACTACTTCCCAATCAACATTAACATATAAGTTAATAATTGGAGTAACATCACAAGACCACAAGTTTGGAACACCTTTACAAGAAGCCAACTTCACACCCAACCCACCATTATGTATTATATACAACAACTCACTACATACAACAAATTACACAGATTAACATAACATGGATATGTGTTATACATTACCGCCAGAACATACATTATATATTACACAGGCCCTTGGGATGTACCTAGTAGCATCCAGACAGTACAGTACATCACAGTTGGTAATGTACAGTACATGTTAGTACATCACAGTTGGTAATGTATAGTGTATTGGTATCCTGATTTAATCAATATGCAGTACATGTTAGTACATCTGATTGGTAATGTACAGTACATGTTAGTGCATCCTGATTGGTAATGTACAGTACATTGATACATCCACAGTTGGTAATGTACAGTACATGTTAGTACATCTCAGTTAATGTACAGTACATGTGTAGTACATCACAGTTAGTAATGTACAGTACATGTTAGTACATCTGATTAGTAATGTAAATTACATGTTAGTACATCACAGTTAGTAATGTACAGTACATGTCATATTGGTACATCACAGTTGGTAATGCCACGAAATTTTAAATTATTACATCACAGTTGGTAATGTACAGTACATGTTAGTACATCACAGTTAGTAATGCACAGTACATATTAGTACATCACAGTTGGTAATGTAGAGGTACATGTTAGTACATCACAGTTAGTAATAGACAGTACATGTCATGTTGGTATCTGATTGGTATGTACAGTACATGTTAGTACATCTGATTGGTGATATATGATGCATGTTAATTATCAGGTGGTAATGTGCCAGTACATGTTAGTACATCACAGTTGGTAATGTACTGTACATCTTAGTATCACAGTTCTTAATGGACAGTACATGTTAGTATCCTGATTGGTAATGTACAGTACATGTTAGTACATCACAGTTGGTAATGTACTGTACATCTTAGTACATCACAGTTGTTAATGGACGGTACATGTTAGTACAGTACATCACAGTTGGTAA
>NW_024711706.1:0-7339 GCF_018991925.1 Homarus americanus | reverse complement strand
GGCCTTTGTTATACTCGATTAGGGGCCTTTGTTATACTCGATCAGGGGACTTTGTTATACTCGATCTGGGGCCTTTGTTATACTTGATCAGGGAGCTTTGTTATACTCGATCAGTGGACTTTGTTTTACTCGATCAGGGGGCTTTGTTATACTCGATCAGGGAACTTTGTTATCCTCGTTCAGGGGCCTTTGTTATACTCGATCAAAGGACTTTGTTATACTCGACCAGGGGACTTTGTTTTACTCGATCAGGGGCCTTTGTTTTACTTGATCAGGGAACTTTGTTATACTCGATCAGTGGCCTTTGTTATAATCATTCAGTGAAATTTGTTATACTCAATCAGGGGACTTTGTTATACTCGATCAGGAGAGTTTTTTATTCTCGACCAGGGGACTTTGCTATACTCGATCAGGGGCCTTATTCAACTCGATTAGGGGCCTTATTCAACTCGATCAGGGGCCTTTGATATACTCGATCAGGGGTCTTTGTTATACTCGATTAGGGAACTTTGTTATACTCGATCAGGGGACTTTGTTATACTCAATCAGGGGACTTTGTTATACTCGATCAGGGACTTTGTTATACTCGATCAGGGGATTCTTTGTTATACTCGATCAAAGGACTTTTCTTATACTCGATCAGGGGGCTTTGTTTTACTCTCGATCAGAACCTTTGTTATACTCGATCAGGGCTTTCTCCTTTGTTATAATCGTTCAGGGACTCTTGTTATGCACGATCAGGGACTTTGTTGCCTGATCAGGGGACTTTGTTATACTCGATCAGGGGACTTTGTTATATTCGGGATGAGGGACTTTTTGTTATTCTCGATCATGGGACTTTTGTTATACTCGATGAGGGGCCTTTGTTATACTCGATGAGGGACTTTGTTCTACTCGATCATGGGGAATTTGTTATACTCTAGATTAGGGGACTGCTATATTCGAAGAGGGACTTGTTATAATCGTTCAGGGACTTGTTATACCTGATCAGGGGCCTTGTTATACTCGATTAGGGGGAGTTTTTTATACTCGACCAGGGACTTTGTTCTACTCGATCAGGGGCCTTTGTTATACTCCATGAGGGGCCTTTGTTATACTCGGTCAGGGGACTTTGTTATAATCGATCAGGGGACCTTGTTATGCTCGATCTGGGGACTTTGTTATACTGGGCCATTAGACTTTGTTATACTCGATCAGGGGACTTTGTTATACTCGATCAGGGGACTTTGTTATACTCGTCCAGGGGGCTTTGTTATACTCGATCAGGGGACTTTGTTATACTCGATCAGGGGACTTTGTCTTACTCGATCACGGCCCTTTGCCATACTCGACCATGGGACTTTGTTATAATCGATCACGGGTCTTTGTTATGCTCGATATGGGGACTTTGTTATACTGGGCCAGGAGAATTTTTTATACTCGATCAGCGGACTTTGTTATACTTGACCAGGGGACTTTTTTATACTCGATTAGGGGACTTTGTTATACTCGATCACGGGACTTTTGTTAAACTCGATCAGGAGACTTTGTTATACTCGACCAGGGGCCTTCGTTATACTCAATCACCAGACTTTGTTATACTCGATAAGAGAACTTTGTTAGACTCGAACAGGGGACTTTGTTATACTCGATTAGGCGGCTTTGAAATACTCGATCAGGGGACTTTGTTATACTCGATGAATGGCCTTTGTTATACTCGATCAGGGGCCTTTGTTATACTACATCAGGGGAATTTGTTATACTCGATCAGGGGACTTTGTTATACTCGATCAGGGGACGTTCTTATACTCGAGCTGGGGGCTTTGTTATACTCGATCAGGGGACTTTGTTATTCTCGATGAGGAGTCTTTGTTATGCTCGATATGGGGACATTGTTATACTGGGCCAGGGGACTTTTTTATACTCGATCAGCGGACTTTGTTAAACAGGACCAGGGGACTTTTTTATACTCGATTAGGGGACTTTGTTATACTCGATCAGGGGTCTTTGTTATACTCGATTAGGGAACTTTGTTATACTCGATAAGGGGACTTTGTTATACTCGATCAGGGGACTTTGTTATACTCAATCAGGGGACTTTGTTATACTCGATCAGGGGACTTTTTTATACTCGATCAGGGGACTTTGTTTTATTCGATCAGGAAACTTTGTTATATTCGATCGGGGACTTTGCTTTACTCGATCAGGGGTTTTTGTTATACTCGATGAGGGGACTTTGTTATACTCGATGAGGGGCCTTTGTTATACTCGATGTGGGGCCTTTGTTATACTCGATCAGGGGACTTTATTATACTCGACCAGGGGACTTTGTTATACTCGATCTGGGGCCTTTGTTATACTTGATCAGGGGACTTTGTTATACTCGATCAGGGGACTTTTGTTATACTCTCGATCAGAGGGCTTTGTTATACTCTATCAGGGGCCTTTGTTATACTCGATCAAGGGACTTTGTTATACTCGACCAGGGGACTTTGTTATACTCGATCTGGGGCCTTTGTTATACTCGATCTGGGGCCTTTGTTATACTTGATCAGGGGGCTTTGTTATACTCGATGAGGGGACTTTGTTATACTCGATCAGGACGCTTTGTTATACTCGATCAGGGAAGTTTGTTATCCTCGTTCAGGGGCCTTTGTTATACTCGATCAGGGGACTTTGTTATACTCGACCAGGGGACTTTGTTATACTCGATCAGGGGCCTTTGTTATACTTGATCAGGGAACTTTGTTATACTCGATCAGGGGACTTTGTTATACTCGATCAGGAGAGTTTTTTATTCTCGACCAGGGGACTTTGCTATTCTCGATCAGGTGACTTTGTTATACTCGACCAGGGGACTTTGTTATATTCGATGAGGGGACTTTGTTATTCTCGATCATGGGACTTTGTTATACTCGATGAGGGGCCTTTGTTATACTCGATGAGGGACTTTGTTCTACTCGATCATGGGAATTTGTTATACTCGATTAGGGGACTTCGTTATATTCGATGAGGGGACTTTGTTATACTCGATCAGGGGACTTTGGTATACAAGCAACCAGGAGGACTTTTGTTATACTCGCATCAGGGCCTTTTCTTATACCGATCACGGGACTTTGCTAGTATCTATCAGGGGACTTTGTTATACCTCGATCAGGGGCTTCGGTTATACCGATCAGGGAACTTGTTATACCTGATGAGGGCCTTTGTTAAACTCTGACAGAGGGCCTTTTGTTATACTCGACCAGGGACTGCGTTATACTCGATCAGGGGCCTTTTGTTAAACTCCGGATCACGGGCCTTTGTTATAGTCGATCAAAGGACTTTGTTATACTCTATCAGGGACTTTGTTATACTCGATCAGGGTGCTTTGTTATACTCGATCAGGGAACTTTGTTATAATCGATCAGGGGCCTTTGTTATAATCGTTCAAGGGACTTTGTTATACTCAATCAGGGGACTTTGTTATACTCGATCAGGGGACTTTGTTATACTCGACCAGGGGAGTTTGTTATACTCGACAAAAGGACTTTCTTATACTCGATCAGGGGCCTTTGCTAAACTCGATCAGGGGCCTTTGTTATACTCGATCAGGGGACTTTGTTATACTCGATCAGCGGACTTTGTTATACTCGATGAGGGGCCTTTGTTATAGCCGATCAGGGAACTTTGCTATACTCGATCAGCGGACATTGTTATACTCTATGAGGGGGGCTTTGTTATACTCGATCAGCGGCCTTTGTTATAATCGTTCAGGGACTTTGTTATACTCTCGATCAGGGGCCTTTGTTATACTCGATTAGGGGAGTTTAGCATCGACCAGGGGACTTTGTTCACTCGATCGAAATTTTGTTAAACTCTCGATCAGGGGCCTTTGTTATACTCGATCAGGGACTGTTATACTCGATCAGGGGACTATGTTATACTCGATCAGGGGTCTTTGTTATACTCGATTAGGGAACTTTGTTATACTCGATCAGGGGACTTTGTTATACTCGATCAGGGAACTTTGTTATACTCGGTTCAGGGGACTTTGTCTTACTCGATCAGGTTCCATTGTTTTACTCGACCAGGGGACTTTGTTGTAATCGATCAGGGAACTTTGTTATGCTCGATCTGGGGACTTTGTTATACTGGGCCAGGAGACGTTGTTATACTCGATCAGGGGATATGTTATACTCGATCAGGGGACTTTGTTATACTGGATCAGGGGAATTTGTTATTCTCGATCAAGGGTCTTTGTTATACTCGATCTGGGGACTTTGTTATACTCGTCCAGGGGGCTTTGTTATAGTAGGATCACTGGACTTTGTTATTCTCGACCAGGGGACTTTGTTATACTCGACCAGAGGCCTTTGTTATACTCGGTCTTGGGACTTTGTTATAATCGATCAGGGGACTTTGTTATGCTCGATCTGGTGACTTTGTTATACTGGGACAGGAGACTTTGTTATACTCGATCAGGTGATATGTTATACAAGATCAGGGGACTTTGTTATACTGGACCAGGGGACTTTGTTATACTCGTCCAGGGGGCTCTGTTATACTAGGATCAGGGGACTTTGTTATTATCGACCAGGGGACTTTGTTATACTCGACCAGAGGCCTTTGTTATACTCGGTCGGGGGACTTTGTTATTCTCGTCCAGGGGCTTTGATATAATCGATCAGGGGACTTTGTTATACTCGATCAGGGGACTTTGTCTTATTCGATGTGGGCCCTTTGCTATACTCGACCAGGGGACTTTGTTATAATCGATCAGGGAACTTTGTTATGCTCGATATGGGGACTTTGTTATACTGGGCCAGGCGACATTTTTATTCTCGTTCAGGGACTTTTGTTATTCTCGACCAAGGACTTTGTTATACTCCACCAGAGGCCTTTGTTATACACGGTCAGGGACTTTGTTATAATCGATCAGGGGACTTTGTTATGCTCAATCTGGGGACTTTGTTATACTGGGCCAAAGGACTTTGTTATACTCGATCAGGGGACTTTGTTATTCTCGATCAGGGGACTTTGTTATACTCGTCCAGGGGTCTTTGTTATACACGATCAGGGGACTTTGTTATAGTCGATCAGGGGACTTTGTCTTACTCGATCCGGGCCCTTTACCATACTCGACCAGGGGACTTTGTTATAATCGATCAGGGGACGTTGTTATGCTCGATATGGGGACATTGTTATACTGGGCCAGGGGACTTTTTTATACTCGATCAGCGGATTTTGTTATACTGGACAAGGGGAGTTTTTGGACTCGATCAGGGGCCTTTGTTATACTCGATCAGGAGACTTTGTTATACTCGATCAGGGGACTTTCTTATACTCGAGCAGGGGGCTTTGAGATACTCGATCAGGGACTCCTGCTACTCGACTTCAGGAGGCCGGTTATACTCCGGATTAAAGCCTTTTTGGACTCAGATCAGGTGCCTTTTGTTATACTCGACCAGGGGGCTTTGTTATACTCCACCAGGAACTTGTTTTACTCGATCAGGGGATATGTTATACTGATCAGGGGATTTTGTTATACTCGGTTCAGGGGACTTTGTTATACTCGTCCAGGGGGCTTTGTTATACTCGATCAAGGGATATGTTATACCCGATCAGGGGACTTTGTTATACTCGAACAGGGGACTTTGTTATACTTGATTAGGGGACTTTGTTATACTCGATCAGGGTACTTTGTTATACTTGATCAGAGGACTTTGTTATACTCGACCAGGGGATATGTTATACTCTCGATCAGGGGACTTTGTTATACCCGATCTGCGGACTTTGCTAAACTCGATGAGGGGCCTTTGTTATACTCGATCAGGGGACTTTTTTATACTCGACCAGAGGACTTTGTTATACTCGATCAGGGGATATGTTATACTCGATCAGGGGACTTTGTTATACCCGATCAGCGGACTTTGCTATACTCGACCAGGGTACTTTGTTATTCTCAATCAGGGGACTTTGTTATACTCGACAAGGGGACTTTTTTATACTTGACCAATATACTTTTTTATACTCGATGAGGGGCCTTTGTTATACTCGATCTGGGGACTTTGTTATACTCGAGAAGGGAACTTTGTTATACTCGATCAGGGGACTTTGTTATAATCTACCAGGGGACTTTGTTACACGCGATCATGGGACTTTTTATACTCGACCAGAGGACTTTGTTAAATTCGATCAGGGGATATGTTATACTCAAGCAGGGGACTTTGTTATACTCAACCAGAGGACTTTGTTATACATGATCAGGGGACTTTGTTATACTCAATCAGGGGACATTGTTATACTCGACTAGGGGCCTTTGTTATACTCGATGAGGGTGCTTTGTTATACTTGACTAGGGGACTTTGTTATGCTTGATCAGGGGCGATTTTTAGACTCGATCAGGGGCCTTTGTTATACTCGATCAGGAGACTTTGTTATACTCGATCAGGTGACTTTGAAATACTTGACCAGGGTACTTTTTTATACTTGACCAATGGACTTTGTTATACTCGATCAGGGGACTTTGTTATACTCGACCAGGAGACTTTTTTATATTTGACCAATGGACTTTGTTATACTCGATGAGGGGCGTTTGTTGTACTCGATCAGGGGACTTTGTTATACTCGAGAAGAGGAGTTTGTTATATGCGATCAGGGGATTTTTTTATAGTCGACCAGAGGACTTTATTATATTCGATAAGGGGATATGTTATACTCGATCAGGGGACTTTGTTATACTCGACCAGAGGACTTTGTTATACTCGATGAGGGGACTTTGTTATACTCAATCAGGGGACTTTGTTATACTCGATTAGGGGCCTTTGTTATACTCGATGAGGGGGCTTGTTATACTCGACCAGGGGACTGTGTTATATTCGATCAGGGGACTTTGTTTTACTCGACCAGGGGAGTTTTTTATATTTGTCCGATGGACTTTGTTATACTCGACCAGGGGACTTTGTTAAATGCGATCAGGGGACTTTTTAATACTCGACCAGAGGACTTTGTTAATAATCGATCAGGGGATATGTTATACTCGATCACGGGACTTTATTATACTCAACCAGAGGACTTTGTTATACTCGATCATGGGACTTTGTTATACTCAATCATGGGACTTTGTTATACTCGATTAGGGGCCTTTGTTATACTCGATCAGGGGACTTTGTTATACTCGACCAGGGGAGTTTTTTATACTTGACGGATGGACTTTGTTATACTCGATGAGGGGCCTTTGTTTTACTCGATCTGGGGACTTTGTTATACTCGAGAAGGGGAGTTTGTTATACTCGATCTGGGGACATTTTTATATTCGAGCAGAGGACTTTGTTATACTCGACCAGGGGACTTTTTTATAATTAATCAGGGGACTTTG
>NW_024711705.1:0-27638 GCF_018991925.1 Homarus americanus | reverse complement strand
CGAGATGTTACTGGATCCACCAATACCCGTGAACCATGCTCCACCCAACTCAACATACGCCCGTAATAAGGGAGATAAAATGTTCCTCTAGGTATCCCCTAGACTCCTGGTCTCAGTGTGTGACCATTTATTTACTCAGATTGCCTCAGTGTACTCTCAGTACGTCCATGGGCGGGAAGAGAGAACACCTGCAGGTGACTATGGCCAGTAGGTAATAATTCTAGCTGACCGAGGGCACGTGGTGTTATGCACCCACGTGGTAGGAACTGATCACCCAATGCTGATGATGGTCCCGTGTCGTTTTAGTTGTCGGGAGCACTCGTCCACTCAAGAGATCCCTTGATATCCCCACTGACCAGTGACAAGCCTGCACTAATCGTTCCAAATGCGACAATCGCTAATCATCAATCATCAACGGCAGTCTCAAACGGCAGCCAATCTCTGGCAGTCAATTTCTCGGGGTCATGTGGGTTCTGACGGAAACCCTGAAATGAACTCGCTGTTAGCTCTTGTTAACTTTACCACTGCCCTATCTAAACCCTGTCTGAGATCGAATGAGACTTACTTGTTATACTGCAATAGCGCAACACAGGTGACTAGACCACGTGACTATTTCTGTGACGGACGCGCAGGGACGTCTTGTTTGTCTGAATGCTTCCCCGTGACTGAGAGTGAGCCCGCCTCGTGTCCTCTCAAGGCGTTAGCTTAGGCCTACGTGACATATTTTCCGCCAAACTAATAACTCCTTGGGACACCCATAACATTATTCAGACTGATAAACGATCTATAATAATTTCAAATTCAATAATAGTCCCTTAACTTCATGAATCGCATCATTATTAATTCGGCAAATTACATTTAATATCATATAGGCCTAGTTCCACAACCTCTCACTATGTGCGGGGAGTGCTCTCTTCCCTCAGACGACCTTGAAAGCTCAGTATCGCCAATGGCGCGGTGTTTGAAATTACACTGACATTTCTGAATATTACAATCGATCCCCCTAAAAAAAGACAGCACTGTCCTCATGTGCTGAGAAAAACATGCATACGACCCCCCTAAAAATTGTTCTAAGAAACTGCACCTCACCCCTGTAACGTGCTAAACGCAGCATTCCCGTCTTCTCTTCTCTCCCACTAACACTCGACCCCCCTAAAAGAATACAGCACTGCCCTCATGTGCTGAGAGAACAACTTAGAAACCACCTTCACATCTGCACTATTCCAACTCGCAGCCACCAACTCCATTTCTTGCCTAACCCAACTCAAAACCAACCAGAACATCACGCTCCCCTTTTGCCTGGCCCTTAAGCTAGAGAACCAATGTCAAAAATAATACCAAATCCACATCCTGCATGCTCTCCTTTGCCTGGCCCTTGAACGAAGAGGAACCAGTGTCAAAACAATACTCAGTCCACACGAACGCTCTCACGTCTTCAACGATCGACTCAATCCACATCTCCGAACCTCATGCCGACAGACCAACCCTCTGACAATGAACCAGTCCATATTAGTGAGGCCCTGGACATTACAACCGTACTCTCAATCCCGCTCATGACAGCAACTCAATTCCGCTCATGACAGCAACCACTACTCAACGCACTTCTCTGACCTAACCATCTCTCCAATCCCCTCTGCCCTACTCACGACTCCTCCAACTCAACCTCGACAACCTGCCTTTTCTCATTACCATGCACACCTAAACTGTAATCGGTCGGCTTCGTCTTGTCTCTCAGCTGGAGGGCTCAATCGACCTCTCTGAACTACTTACGTACCCCTGTATTTTCCCACTTGGACCTGACACTTCCTTGACTGCTGGACGTGTGCCTGACATTCACCTCTTGTTTCCTCCCTGAACCGTTGAATATGTGCCTGAAACTCCCATTTGAACCTGTTTACCCGTGCTTGATAATCCCTCTTTAGGTCTCCGAACTCCTCTCTCAGCTGTACCAAGGTCTCATGGTTGTCTCTCTTCCTCCTCATTTTTATCTCTACTGTCAAGCCTAACCAACTCAATCCGGGCACAAGGATGAGCATCAGTGCAAGTTCAATCCCTACCATTACTAACCAACACATGATGGCGTTCATTATCCCAACCACAGAACTATCAGTCACGACATTAAAAACTACGTTCTGCTACCATTTGTAACCGGTCGGAATTTACTGGACTTTAATTTCTCACTTGACTTGGGGCTTATTAAAGATTGTTAGATGGTAATTGCAGTGGAAGCGCCCCTTTGAGAAAGATCCCGAACCAGCACAAGAACACTTAAATCTACTAAACAAAATGACTTGTCCGTGACCCGTGGAAGGATAGCGTCTGTGACTGAGATGAATGAGACACACTGTAAAATTTAGACACTTATATTCCCTCCAACACTACAAACACAATCAAATAATGGTGCACCAATATGCGCACTTCTTAACCAGAACTTAAAATACTACTCTGGGGAATAAAAGTTATACATGATGTTGAAATTATTAGAAACTCAGGCAATGCCTCATTGGAGAACAATAAGTTTAAGTATTAAGAAATGTTGCTTGCACACATGAAACAGGCCTTAAGGGCTTTCAACAAAATAATATCCAGCACTGAGAAAATGGTATTCAAAAATAAGAAATTAATAACTCTACAATGAATAGGCCTTAAGGGCACTCAACAAAATTATATCACCCCAACAGATGCACACTTCCTAACCTAACTTAACCACTACTCTGGGGAACAAAGGTTATACCTGAGATCGGAATTACGAAGAAAAATTAGATGCATTAAAAGAATTAAATCACAGTATCACTCTGGTTCCACTTAGTGACACAAACATTCAAAAAACAATACTATCAAAATTATTTAAGAAATATTAAACTACACACGTCAAGATAATATCAGTAACTGAAAAATGGTATTAACTACACACAAATATATTGTCACTATTATTGATATGTTACTGGGTCCACCAATACTCGTGAACCATGCTCCACCCAACTCAACATACACCCGTAATAAGGGAGATTAAATGTTCCTCTAGGTATCCCCTAGACTCCTGGTCTCAGTGTGTGACCATTAATTTCCTCAGATTGCCTCAGTGTACTCTCAGTGCGTCCATGGGCGGGAAGAGAGAGCGCCCGCAGGTGACCATGGCCAGTAGGTAATACTTCTAGCTGACCGAGGGCACGTGGTGTTATGCACCCACGTGGTAAGAACTGACCACCCAATGCTGATGCTGGTCCCGTGTCGTTTTAGTTGTCGGGAGCACTCGTCCACTCAAGAGATCCTTTGCTACCCTGCTAACCAGTGACAAGCCTACACTGATCGTTCCAACGGCGCCAATCCTCAATCATCACGGCAGTCTCAACCGGCAGTCAATCTCTCGCAGTCAATTTCTCGCAGTCAAACTTGCGGTCATGTGGGTTCTGGCGGAAACCCTGAAATGAACTCACTGTTAGCTCTTGTTAACTTTACCACTGCTCTATCGAAACCCTGTCTGAGATCGAATGAGACTTACTTGTTATACTGCAATAGCGCAACACAGGTGACTAGACCACGTGACTATTTCTGTGACGGACGCGCAGGGACGTCTTGTTTGTCTGAATGCTTCTCCGTGACTGAGAGAGAGCCCGCCTCGTGTCCTCTCAAGGCGTTAGCTTAGGCCTACGTGACATATTTTCCGCCTAACTAATAACTCCTTGGGACACCCGTAACATTATTCAGACTAATAAACGATCTATAATAATTTCAAATTCAATAATAGTCCCTTAACTTCATGAATCGCATCATTATTAATTCGGCAAATTACATTTAATATCATATAGGCCTAGTTCCACAACCTCTCGCTATGTGCGGGGAGCGCTCTCTTCCCTCAGACGACCTTGAAAGCTCAGTATCGCCAATGGCGCGGCATTTGAAATTACACTGAAATTTCTGAATATTACATATATATATATATATATATATATATATATATATATATATATATATATATATATATATATATATATATATATATATATATATATATATATATATATATCAGGGTTGTTATGATTTAAATCAAATGATTTAAATCACATGATTTAAATCAATTTAAATCAGAGTAAAAAAAATCATGATTTAAATGAAAATGATTTTTTTACTAATAACTGTTTTCTCTTTTTATTCTACATGGGAAAAAGTTTGCATGGCCATGGATGGATGGAGTAATGTCCATAATGAGCCTATAGTATGTTTAACTTTAACAGCGGACAACCGTATTTATCTTGTTGACTCTATAGACACAGAATCAAGACACACAGCTGAATATCTGTTGAAATTAGCTGAATGTGCTACAAAAAAGTGTGAAGACAAATTTGGATGCACAGTAAGAAGCTGTGTAACAGATAATGCTGCTAATATGGCAAAAATGAGAAGTGAATTCGGACAAGATAAATCCATTATAACAGATGGTTGCTCTGCACACCTGTTAAATTTGCTTTCACAAGACCTGCAAATCAAGAACATTAAGGAGCACATTACTGAAATCATTAAGTACTTTAGAAATCATCACATCCCAGGATCTTTGTATAGAAGAGCAGGAGGTACAATGCCCCAAGCACCACATCCTACCGACCCCAGCACACCCGTCTTGCCTCAGACGCCGACCCGGCCCAGCAGTAACCCCTGCCGCCCCTGACGCGGCCTCTGTTCCTGAGTGCGGACCCACACACCCCTCTTTTCTCCCTCAGGTGCTCCCTGCTAATGTCCTGCACCCTGCTGCTGTCGTGGACCCAGCTGCTGTCACGAGCCCTCATCCGCTTCTGCTGACGCAGCCCCTGCTCCTGACCCAGGCCCACACACCCCAGCAGGCGCATCTGACGACTCTGTACCTGTCATGAGGGAAGCACAACATTCATCGCCTCCACACACCCTTTTTCTCCCTCTCTCCTCCCACAGATAGTGTGTATCTAGACAGTTGTATCCAGCGACCGGCTCATCCACGCCATCGCCGTTGTCTCACATGAGGCATGCACCGCCCGTTCTGCCTCACATGTGCTAAGCAACTCTACAGACAACAAGTCTCCTACACCGCCTGGAGGGAACGGGGAGTATTGTAGTGGACGTCTCTCCTACAACTGCGTAGCCGCATTCCACCTGCTACGTCTTCCCTAGCAACCAAATGAACGGCCCAGGGGGGGGGGGAAGGGCGTCACCAGATGCCACAGTATCCTAGCAACCAGCCACCAGCTGCTACCGTTCCCTAGCAACGGAGTCAAAAGACCGGCGACTTCCCACGGTCTACTTCCGGCGGCTGTGTATATAAGCTCTGTCTCTCCATTGAGATTCATTCTGGCCTCTCTTCTTGAACAGGCAACACCTCCTCCTCCGCCGCTGCCTGGCGGCCCTCGCTTCTCCTCCGCCTGCCTGACGGTCCTCGCTCCCGCCGGCGAGCATGGCGACCCACCAGCTGTCCTTCTCTGAGCGTCCTCACCAACCAGCTCTCATATTCTGCTCTCGGTTCCTGAACACGCAACACCTCCTCCAAGCAAGCTCCTCACTGTCCCGTTCTCATTCAACCTGGAGGCCAGCAACAGGCAACATCTTCTCTAACGAAGCTCCTGCACATCTACCTCCTTCAACACGCTACTCACCGAACGTGTCTACTGAGCAGCTTCTCACCACACGGCATCTCCAGCACCAGACTGTCTACCATATAACTTATATTATATAAGAAAACCACCACCTTAGAGTTTCCATCCATCCTGAGTGCTAGACAACATTATATCACGAAACCCTACAATACCCTATTAAGTGATGCTGTAGAAATCTGGGTAAAACTGAAAACTGATATTAAGGAGTATTTAACAGATAAGAAGGATATGGATAATTTTGAAAAAAGAATTAAAGTAGCATTGACACCTGCCCATTTTCTAGCTAATGTGATAGATCCAAGGTATCAGGGCAGACATCTGACTCCTGAGCAGCATGACATTGCAGAACAGTATGTGTGCGAGTCTCTTCCACATTTCCTTTCAACATTAATGTCCTTCCATGGAAGAAGTGCACCATTCAAAGAGGTCTATTTTGGTAAAGATGTTGTAAAATCTCTCTCACCCCTTGCTTGGTGGCAGTATTTTGCCAATGATATGACAGAAAAGGTAATGGATGTTCCTAGGCAATTATTTACAGCTGTTGCATCATCAGCAGGGGTTGAGATAATTTTTTCCACATATGGATTTGTACACTCAAAGGTAAGAAATCGCCTAGGACAGGAAAAGGCATCTAAGCTTGTCACAGTACATAAGCATTTCAATGTTCAACTAAGCTAATTTAAATGTTTTGAACTATTTTTGTTGTTTACAGAATGAGAATATTGTGTTGACTTGAAGTTATTACCGGTAATTCTTAATACACTATAATCCTACAAATGTAAGAAAATAAACTTGTTACCAGTATTATTTTGTTTACAAAATGAGAATATTATTCTGTTGACTTGAAGAAGTTAAGTTATTAATTTTTGAAACACTGTAATCCTATAAGAGCATTTATGTTAAATTTCATTATTACGTTTGGCTTTGTGCACTCAAATGTAAGACTACATCCTTGACCACCGAAGGGTCAAGACGTACCTGGCGCTCCTCTCGGAGCAGCCAGGTCAATTGTTAAGTTGGCCCATACCAACCCCCTCCCCTGAACCACTTCTCCCCACCGGAATATCAACAAGTTCTCGCCAGAAGTTACAATTTCATTTAGGAAAGGAATGGAACCACTGTTAAACAGAGGTGAACATTGGTGAACAGTGCTTAAGTCAGTGAGAACAACTCAACAGTAACAGTCGTACTCAAGTTAACCTTCACACAGTGAGGTCCCAGGTACCCAGTGATAACGGCCCGTGAGACCCAACAACCAGCGATGTGTTAATCCGTCTACGATAGGAAGGCCTGGGGCCACACCTCACTCATATAACACCATCTGTGAGGGAATTACTACACCACGTCAAGTCCCTCATAACACCATCTGTGAGGGAATTGCTACACCACGTGATGCCCCTCATAACACCATCTGTGAGGGAGTTACTACACCACGTCAAGTCCCTCATAACACCATCTGTGAGGGAATTACAACACCACGTGAGGTCCCTCATAACACCATCTGTGAGGGAGTTACTACACCACGTGAGGCCCCTCGTAACACCATCTATGAGGGAATTACTACACCACGTGAGGCCCCTCATAACACCATCTGTGAGGGAATTTCTACACGTGAGGCCCCTCATAACACCATCTGTGAGGGAATTACTACACCACGTGAGGCCCCTCATAACACCATCTGTGAGGGAACTACTACACCACGTGAGGTCCCTCATAACACCATGTAGTTGTAGTTGTAGGTGTTGAACAGCAAACACGTAGTGTTTGCTGTTCAACACCTACATTAATCTGAATGTTCACTGTATGTTCCTTTACCTATCTCTAATGAAGGCTTTTGTTAAACCACCAATGTATGTAATAAGTCATTTATGTCCAATGTATATTTTCAGCCTTCGGGCTGCAGAACTTTTTCAATAAACCATTAATTATTATCATTATTATTATTATTATTATTATTATTATTTTGTTACCAGTTTTCTTTTATTTTACAAAAAGAATATTATTGTGTTAAATTCCATTGGTCCGTCTACTGCATAAATATGTTAATGCCAATTTTCTGTTTATTATCCTGAATAAAAAAGCTTTGGTTTAAAAATACTATTTTAATGCAATATATATATATATATATATATATATATATATATATATATATATATATATATATATATATATATATATATATATATATATATATATATAAAGGAAAAATCACGCTGGATTTTACTGCGTTTTTATAATCTGTGAGTCTGTAGTGGATTTCTCCCCTACAAACGCTGTTTGTCGCTGAGTAGCCGATCCCGCGAATTCCCCAGTGTATGCCGGCGAGCAGGGCGACCCACAAGCTGGTCCTCCTCTGAGCATCCTCACCAACCAGCTCTCTCTACATCACGCTTGTAACCACGCTGCCACTTCCCAGCATATACTAATTTTTCTCTTAATATTAACCATAATCACACCCGAACGATTTCAAAACAATTGCACATTAATTCTCCTAATTTTCTCGGTCTTAAATTTAATTTTATAATACACACACACACACACACACACACACACACACACACACACACAAACATTTTATATCCCTTTGGGATATAAATCTTATACAAAATCGGAACTGAATACAACAGTGAAGGATTTTGTCGTGACCAGTAAGCGAGGCTCGTTATTAGCGTCCCTCATTGTATATAAAACATCATTAAAAAACAACGCCGTTCATCAAGCGACCAGACTATAAAAACTATCATTCTCCACCTCCCAGGATGGGGGTGGGGGGATTCCACGCCCTTCCCAGTCGGTGGGTCCTGATGCCTTCCGTTGCCAACTACCGGATGGTATCATTCTCCACCTCCCAGGATGGGGGTGGGGGGATTCCCCGCCCTTCCCAGTCGGTGGGTCCTGATGCCTTCCGTTGCCAACTACCGGATGGTATCATTCTCCACCTCCCAGGATGGGGGTGGGGGGATTCCCCGCCCTTCCCAGTCGGTGGGTCCTGATGCCTTCCGTTGCCAACTACCGGATGGTATCATTCTCCACCTCCCAGGATGGGGGTGGGGATTCCATCCCAGTCGGTGGGTCTGATGCCTTCCGGTGCCAATCCTGATGCCTTCCGGATGGATATCATTCTCCACCTCCCAGGATGGGGGTGGGGGGATTCCACGCCCTTCCCAGTTGGTGGGTCCTGATACCTTCCGTCGGCCCTGAGGGATGGTATCATTCTCCACCTCCCAGGATGGGGGTGGGGGGATTCCACGCCCTTCCCAGTCGGTGGGTCCTGATGCCTTCCGTTGCCAACTACCGGATGGTATCATTCTCCACCTCCCAGGATGGGGGTGGGGGGATTCCACGCCCTTCCCAGTCGGTGGGTCCTGATTCCTTCCGCTGGCAATTGGTGGATGGCATCATTCTCCACCTCCCAGGATGGGGGTGGGGGGATTCCCCGCCCTTCCCAGTCAGTGGGTCCTGATTCCTTCCGCTGGCAATTGGTGGATGGCATCATTCTCCACCTCCCAGGATGGGGGTGGGGGGATTCCACGCCCTTCCCAGTCGGTGGGTCCTGATGCCTTCCGTTGCCAACTACCGGATGGTACCATTCTCCACCTCCCAGGATGGGTGTGGATGGGGGTGGGGGGATTCCCCGCCCTTCCCAGTCGGTGGGTCCTGATTCCTTCCGCTGGCAATTGGTGGATGGCATCATTCTCCACCTCCCAGGATGAGCAACTGGCTGGGCCCAGCCTCGACCTGGTCCCGGCGGCGCTAGACGGTGGTACGTAGTTCGTCATGCCACCGCCAGGGGGTCTACTATCGGCCTTTTCGAAGGCCTATTTACGTTACATTTGGTGTTTTTTCTTTTTTCTTTAATAATTCATATGTTTATGTAGTTTTTTCTCAGGATATGTTTGAATTTATACTCAAATAGCAGAGCTAGAGTTGTTGTTTACAAGTTACAACTGTTGTGTGTGCGTGTGAAAGATTTAAGAGTAATGATAAGTAGGAAAGAGGGGTAACAAAGTACCTCACTTGGAATAAGCAGTTCAGTTCTGGTCACCGTACTACAGAATAGATACAGAATCTCTAGAATTAATTCACAGGAAAATGACAAGACTAATAATCCAGGGTATTACGAACCTTGAAGACAGAGACAGATTAAAGCACATAAATTTGTACTCCCTGGAGAGACGATATGATCGAGGTGTATAAATGGAAATCAGGAAACTCGTACAAATGGTTTTAAATAAGACAAATTTAGATTTAAGCGCTGCAGTGTGTGTGTGTGTGTGTGTGTGTTGCCGCTGATATATTACAAAGACATAAGTTGATAAATAAGTTTTATATACACTAACTCAAGATAAGGAAGGAATCGTCGTACAAATGATAATGTAAATAAAAAGGAACAGGAACACTTTGGTAAAAGAAGAAATACTTGGAACATTTTTCTGGTTGTTCCGCCTCAATTCCAACTCGCATCTGCTTTGACTATATATTACATTATTTGTTTGTTGTGTCTCGTGCATAAGGAAAGCTGCTTTTATCGCGCCTTTCAGTTGGAAAATCAGCGCCTTTGTATTTCTTACATCATCTATTTTATGTAATACAGATTCACGTATAAACATATTATTGTTATGTATGTAAAATATATTTTTGTGTTGGCATAATTTTCATCTGAATTATGAGAGAGACAGACAGAGACCGAGAGATACACACAGACAGACAGAGGCCAACAGACAGACGGACAGAGATAGTCAGACAGACACAGAGACATTCATACAAGAGAAAACACAGACAGGCATAGAGCGACAGATACACAGAGATAGACAGACAGACAGTGATAGGCAGACGGACAGACAGGCAATCAGAGTGAGAAAGGCAATCGGGCAGAGACAGCTAGAGAGACAGAGACCGATATTGTAAGAAAGACAAACTCACAGAAACCGACAGACAGACAGACAGAGTGTTTCTGCCCGTCTGTCTGACTGTCTATGTCTTTCTGTCTCTTTCGTCTGTGTTAGTCTCCGTCTCCGTCTCTCTGTTTCTGTCTGTCCCTCTCCTTCTGTCTGTCTGTCTGTTTGCTGTCTGTGTGTGTCTCTGTCTATCTTTCTTTGTTTCTCTGTGTCTGTCTCCGTCTGTCTCTGTTTGTCTATCTGTCAGTCTCTTTATGTCTGTCTGTCAGTCTCTGTGTGTCTGTCTGTCAGTCTCTGTATGTCTGTCTGAGTGTCTGTCTCTGTCTGTCTATTTCTGTCTCGGTATGTCTATGTCTTTCTCTCATTCGTTATCTGTCTGTCTGACAGTCTCATTTTGTCTATATCTGTTTGTCTAACTGTCTTTGTCCGTCTGTCATTTGGTCTGACTGTCTCTGTCTATCTGTCTGTATGTCTGTTCTATCTTTATCACTTTGACTATATGTCTGTCTGTCTGTATGTCTTTCTCACCCTGTCTGTCTCTCTGTCATTCTTTCTCGCTCTGTTTGTCTTTCTCACTCTGTCTGTCTTCTTCACTCTGTCTGTCATTCTCACTTTGTCTGTCTCTGTCTGACTGTGTGTCTGCGTCTTTCTCTGCCTGTCATATCTTTCTCACAATGTAGGTCCCTGCCTGACTGTCTATCTGTATGTCTGCCTCTGCCTGTCTACCTTTCGCATTCTGTCTGTCTGTCTGACTATCTCTGTCCGTCTGTGTTGGTCTCTGTCTGTGTGTGAGTGTCTCTGCCTGTGTGTCTCTCAGTCTATTTATCTTTGTGTCTCAATATCTGTCTGTTTGTCTGTTTCAGTTTATGTCTGTCTGGCAGACAGACATAAACTGAAACAGACAAATACAGATAGAGATTGAGACAAACAGACAGAGACAGACAGACAGAAACAGACACAGACACACAGACAGAGATTGAGATACAAAGACAGACAGAGACTGAGACACACACAGACAGAGACCAACAGACAGACAGAGACCAACAGACAGACAGAGACCAACAGACAGACAGAGAGATTCCTACAAGTTGTTATTATTTCTTCTTTTACCAAAGTGTTCCTGTTGCTTAACAACTCAATCAGATACGTTATGGTTACGTGGTGAGTCAAGGGACAGTTGTCTGTTTCAGTTTGGGTGACAGCGGTCGAGCCTGAGAAGAGCGCCGGACCTTCTTATTTACGGCGATTCCTTCTTTATCTTGAGTTAGTAGCCAAGATTGGCTGCAAAAGGGCCACACACAGCGTCAATACAATTGTAACTGCTATTTGAGTATAAATTCATACAAATCCTGAGAAAAACTACGTAAATATATGAATTATTAAAGAAAAACAACAAAACCAACAAATGTAACATAAAAGAACCTTCAGAAAATCCGACAGTAGACCCCTGGCGGTGGCCTGTAGCACCGCCGGGACCAGGTCGAGGCTGGGCCCAGCCAGTTGCTCACAACTGATCACTCGGGTATGGAAGTGCTGTATGGTAGTGTGCTGTGGTGTAGGGTAGTGTAGTGTGCTGTGGTGTAGGCGAGTGTAGGGTAGGGTACTGTAGTATGATGTTGAGAGGAGAGGGGATGGAGGTATCCCTTTTCGCCTTTTTTATTTACTTAATCTTTATCCCTTTTGTCTCTCTCTTCCCTAACCTTTATCCAGCCCTATCGTTCTTTCTTCTTTATCCATATTCCTTCTTTATCTTTAATATTCATCTCGTTATGCTAGTGTGTAATTAATCACAAGAAAACTTACATATAGCGATGTGTTGTTTGTAATTAATAGACCCTTTCACCAAACAATATTGTTGAAATTGTGTGCACTAAGAGGAGGTCCGTGCCTCACCCGTTACTGTCCGTTCTGAGTACACCACACTACCACGGCACTGTCAGCTCTTAAGCTGGTGTACGTGCTGACAGATCACAACTGATATTTACATTTAAATGAACTTTGCATAAAAATACTGAATGGGAACCTGACATGCACGTCCAGCCATTGTTGTTGTGACGTGATTTATGTGGATTATTTTTTAATGTTGTTAAAGCGTTTATTTATCTACAGTGTGCGGGGGGGGGAGGAGGGGGTCACGCCTTGTATGTTTGTTTGGAATTAAATTATCTTAAGACGGATTTCAACGGCTAACATCAAAGTTAGATTATAGGTTAGATTATATATTCGTCGATATTGAATATAATTTTGAAGAAGGTTGCAATGAAGTGAACTGGATAGATGTAATAAAACTTGGTAGGTGGGTGTAATGCTGCTGAATTAAGAAGTGATAAAGGCTATGTGAGTATATATGAAAGGCTCTAGGTCACGGGACTAGGTTTACGGTTCTAGTTCACGGCTCTAGGTCACGGGACTAGGTTTCCGGTTCTAGTTCACGGCTCTAGGTCACGGGGCTAGGTTTACGGTTCTAGTTCAAGGCTCAAGGTCACGGCTCTAGGTCACGGCTCGAGGTCACGGTTCTAGTTCACGGGACTAGGTTCACGGCTCTAGGTCACAGCTGTAGGTCCTGGCTCAAGGTCACGGTTCTAGGTTACGGGACTAGGTCACGGCACGGCACGGCTCTAGGTCACGGCTAAAGGTCACGGCTCTGTCACGGTTCTAGGTCACGGCTCTTAAATAACAGCTATAGGACACGATGCAAAGTCACGGCTCTAGGTCACGGGACTAGGTTTACGGTTCTAGTTCACGGCTCTAGGTCACGGCTCAAGGTCTGCAGTTCTGGGATTGCGGGACTAGGTCATGTAGCTCTGGGTCACATTAAGGTCACAGCTCTGCGGTTCTGGAGTCACAGCTCTTAAATAGCTATAGGACACATTTAGAAAGTCTGGCTCTAGGTCACGGACTGGATTTCAGTTTCTAGTTCAAAACAGGTCACAGTTCAGTTTTGGTTATGATTCACGGCTCTGGGTCCCCAGCTCTGGAATCACGGTTGGTTACGCTCTGGTCACGGCTCTCTCACGGTTCTAGGTCACGGCTCTTAAATAACGGCTATAGGTCACGATGCAAAGTCACGGCTCTAGGTCATGGCTGTCACGACTCAGGGTCACGGCTCTGTCACGGATATATGTCACGGATCTTGGTCACGGCTCTAGGACACAGCCCTAGGTCACGATTCAAGGTCACGGCTCTAGGTCACGGGTATAGGTCACGGATCTAGGTCACAGTTCAAGGTCACGACTGTCACAGTTCAAGGTCAAAGTTCTAGATCAAAACTCTAGGTCACGGCTCTAGGTCACGGCTCTAGGTCACGGTTCAAGGTCACAGATCTAGGTCACGGTTCTAGGTCACAGATCTAGGTCACGGCTCTAGGTCACGGATCTAGGTCACAGCTCCAGGTCACGACTCTGTCACGGTTCAAGGTCAAAGTTCTAGATCAAAACTCTAGGTCACTGCTCTAGGTCACGGCTCAAGGTCACGGTTCAAGGCAAGGCTCTAGGTCACGGCTCTTGGTCACGGCTCTAGGTCACGGCTCTGGAGTCACGCTCGGTCACGGCTCGTCACAGCTCTTGGCCCGGCTCTGGGTCGGCTCTTGGTACAGCTCCTCGGTCACTGCTAGGTGGCTCAAGGTCACGGTTCAAGGCAAGGCTCTAGGTCACGGCTCTTGGTCACGGCTCTTGGTCACGGCTCTAGGTCATGGCTCTAGGTCAAAGACTTTCGACGAAATACCTCATTATCGGGTGGACAGTTTAATTTAACTTTGCCAAAAAATTGGATAATGTCTCCTCATAACCCCACCCTTCCTCTCCTTTACCTAACCTTCCCCCTCTCTCCCTCTCTTCCCTCTTTCCCTCTCTCTTCCCTCTTTCCCTTTCCCCTACCCTCTATCCCATCCCCTTTCTCCTTTTCCCTCTTCCTTCCCTTTCCCTCCTTCCCCTTTCTCCTCCACTCCCCCTCCCCCCTCCCTTCTTCTTTCACTCAATAAAATTATTATTATTATTATTATTATTATTATTATTATTATTATTATTATTATTATTAATATTATTATTATTATTATTATTATTATTATTATTATTTCTGCTTCAGTAAAGAGATATAGGAAAGAGGTAATTTTGTCTGTTAAAAAAAATAAAAATAAAAAATTCCAAAGGAAACTCAGATTTTTTGGTTTGATATGCAACACACACTAAAAAAATTATTGTTTTTTCTAATGTACTGTAGTGTATATTGTTATGGTGATTCCAAAACTTTGATCCCTTTTTTTGGAGAAATTCATAGAACAAAAATTAAAAGCCCTTTAAAATTTTAATGATCTATATAAAAATGTTAACCTAACCTACCTAAATTAACCTAACTGGAAACTGACTTAACTATCATAAAATAAAGTATACTGTCTTTCATATTTTAAAGGTTGGATTAAGGACAAATTCACTTAGGTTAATTTATGGTCACAGTTAATTAGTCAAGTCTGACATATTTCTGTTGTACGTATATCACATTTATTGAATATTCATAATTTCATTATCTATGAATATCCAAGAATTTTAATATAAAAACAATTAACGGTAAAGGTAGTCATACCTGTGATTACTTTCTACAATTATTACATCTAGTTATAATTGAGTGGAGCATCAAGGTGAGTTAGGTAAGATACAAGGAGTTTAAAGATGAAAATGTATTACGGTCTCTCCTCGACTTACGACGGCGTTCCGTCCCGACGACCAGGTCGTAATACCTGAAATATTGTTATTAAATATTATCATCAATGACTTCTTTTGGTATTAAACAATACAATTTGGTGCTAATTTTTTCCTCTTATATAAAGTAGCTTTAGTGTATAGGGTGAAACATCTATCATGAAGTGATTGTCATTAGAACTTTACGGGGTCTGAATTTGTAAAAAAACACAACTAATGTGTTTAATCTACTCATAATCAATTTGGTAAAATGAATGTTTAGGTCATCCACCTCTACTTGGCATTTGAAGAAACATAATTTCAATGTCACCAAACCTAACCTAACCCAACTTAACTAATCTAACATAACCTAACTTAACTGGTAAAAAACGGTCAACTTAAAATCATTAAATTCGCTGGATGGCCAAAAAGATAATAATATCATCAATTTCATTTATTTTAGAGGGACTTATTCATTTTTGTTGAAATCATGGACATACAAAGCCAATATATCTTCATTTGATTCTACCAGTGTGAATGGCAAAGTTAATTAATATCACCACTCCAACTGTTGGCCCAAACAAGTCGTAAAGTAGTTCTTTTTTGTAATACATCGAGTCACTAAGGGAATAAAAAAATAAAACATGAATTTAGGTCACTGAATTAATCTTATTAGTAGCAAATTGTGGTTAAACTGATGCACAAATGAAACATGCCTGGGAAGTACCTAGCACTAGTTACCTGGCATATTTGGACTTATTAAAATATGAAATCTAGGCTAATAAGTAATTGTACTAAGGAAATGATTATTTTGGTAGTGCTGGACTGTTACTAATTGCGCTCATTACGAAAATTGGTTCGATATTAATTCTGATACAGGACGTCATTCACCATCCCAGAGGAAGCTCTTCTCGCCACTCTTCAAATAGACCATTTACGACTTTTTTTTAGTTCAATTTGATTTCAATCCATTTCTACACATAAATTAGTTGTATTAGTTATCTTAAAGGCTTACCTTTTATGATGGTTAGGCGAATTTGGAGGATATAAACGGCGATGAGACAAGTAGAGGCTGGCGGCATTTTTCGTACACAAACATGGACCGCTTTTAAAAAGAACAATACAATTCTGCATGTGCTGTTCTGTATGGAGTATATCGTATAACAAATATTACTCCTTTGCAGATTTATACATTTTATGTCCATCCAAATCAATTTTCTTTCTTTTGGTTTCAAAAATAGTTGCCGGACGAAATTTCCCCATGTTCCAATAACGATGGCTGTCCACGGGTAATGTTGTGAACCTCGTGGAGAACTGAAGTTGTTCCTGGAAATGAAATGGAAGGATGATTTACTAAGTTGATATTGTGTTCTCTATCTCTCTCTTGTGTGTGGTTTTTTTTACGGGAATTAGCCAACCCGGGCACAGGTCAAACGACCCACAACGGAGCCTGGGGGGCGAAAAAAAAGAATTTTATTTTTATGAGATTCTGTCTGTTCGTCCATCTTGTGCGGGCAATCAACAGGTAGTGAGGGTGGGGGGTGGGGGTTGGCGGGGTGAGGGTGGAGGGTGGGGGATGAGGGGTGTGGTAATGGAGAAGGTTTAGGTGAGGGAATTTAGTGGACAAAAACTTGAGAATCCAACAGACATATACACAAGATAGTCATACACACACATACATGGCAGTCATATGCACAAGACAGTCATACACGCACACAAACGACAGTCATGTACACAACAAGAAAGTCATACACACACACACACACGACAGTCATGTACACAACAAGATAGTCATACACGCACATACATGGCAGTCATATGCACAAAACAGTCATACACGCACACACGACAGTCATGTACACAACAAGATAGTCATACACGCACATACATGGCAGTCATATGCACAAGACAGTCATACACGCACACAAACGACAGTCATGTACACAACAAGAAAGTCATACACACACACACACACACACGACAGTCATGTACACAACAAGATAGTCATACACGCACATACATGGCAGTCATATGCACAACAAGACAGTCATACACGCACACACGACAGTCATGTACACAACATGATAGTCATACACGCACATACATGGCAGTCATATGCACAACAAGACAGTCATATACGCACACACGACAGTCATGTACACAACAAGATAGTCATACACGCACATACATGGCAGTCATATGCACAACAAGACAGTCATATACGCACACACGACAGTCATGTACACAAGAAGATAGTCATACACACACATACATGGCAGTCATATGTACAAGACAGTCATACACGCACACACACACACACACGAGTCATGTACACAAGAAGACAAGTCATACACGCCCACATAGCTTGAATGTTGTACGGAGTGCCCCATTATATCTCTGTTAATAAACGTCTACTTTTGGAGGTCGACTGCGTAAATATATGAATTATTAAAGAAAAACAGGAAAAACAGCTAATGTAACATAAATAGACCTTCCAAAAAGTCGATAGTAATTCCCCTGCCTGTGACACGACGAAGTAAGTACCTCTATCTAGCTCCTCCAGTCCTAGATCGAGGCAAGGCCAAGCCAGTTCATCACTTATTAACTAAACTCTCGGGTAGGTGTTGGGTGGTGTGGTGCAGTGCGTGGTGAAGGGTGGTGAAGTGTTGGGTAGGGTGGTGTGGGGTGGTGTAAGGTAAGGTTAGGTAGGGTAGGACATCCCGTCTATAACCACCCACCCACACCCATCATCCTCTCACCCATCCTGGGAGGTGGGGAATGGTACCATCCGTCAGCCAACAACAGAAGGTACCAAGAACCACTGACTGGGAAGGGTGAGAGGATGAAGGGGTGGGTGGGAAGAGAGGGATGATGAGGTAGTGTAGTAAAAAAAAATAAAAAAATAAAAAAAAGTGTAGTGGGTCGTTGCGGTGGGTCGTTGGGTTCGTTGCGTTGCGGTGGGTCGTTGGGTTCGTTGCGTTGCGGTGGGTCGTTGGGTTCGTTGCGTTGCGTTGGGTCGTTGGGTTCGTTTCGTTGGGTTCGTTGCGTTGCGGTGGGTCGTTGGGTTCGTTGCGTTGCGGTGGGTCGTTGGGTTCGTTGCGTTGCGGTGGGTCGTTGGGTTCGTTGCGTTGCGGTGGGTCGTTGGGTTCGTTGCGTTGCAGTGGAGTCGTTGGAGTTCGTTGCGTTGCGTTGGGTCGTTAGGTTCGTTGCGTTGGGGTGGGTCGTTGGGTTCGTTGCGTTGGGGTGGGTCGTTGGGTTCGTTGCGTTGGGGTGGGTCGTTGGGTTCGTTGCGTTGGGGTGGGTCGTTGGGGTGGGTCGTAGCGGTTTTTGCTGGGACGTTCGATTCTTTTGGTGTTTTTTTTTAACTTAAATGATTAATATAATTGAGAATAATAATTAGAACATTTATAATTACTGTAATTCCTGGTCATTTGTCAACAACATCAGAATTGAGACAGCACAAATAATACGTCATAAAATAGGGTAGTGTTGGGTAGGGTGGTGTAGGGTGGTGTATTGGGGGTGTAGGACATCCCGACTATAACCCCCCACCCACACCCATCATCCTCTCACCCATCCTGGGAGGTGGGGAATGGTACCATCAGAGAGCCAACAACAGAAGGTACCAAGAACCACCGACTGGGAAGGGTGAGAGGATGAAGGGGTGGGTGGGGTGAGAGGGATGATGGGGAGTGGGGGATGAGGAGAGGGAATCCACATCCTTCCCAGGAAGTGGAGAATGGTACAATCCGTCAGGCGCCGACAGAAGGTATCAGGACCCACCGACTGGGAAGTGTGTGTGTAGGGTGGTGTAGTGGGTGGTGTAGTGTGGGGTATGGTGGTGTAGTGGGGGTGTAGTGGGTGGTGTAGTATGGGGTATGGTGGTGTAGGGTGGTGTACGGTAAGGTATCAGGACCCACCGATTGGGAAGTGTGTGTGTAGGGTGGTGTAGTGGGTGGTGTAGTGTGGGGTATGGTGGTGTAGTGGGGGTGTAGTGGGTGGTGTAGGGTGGTGTACGGTAAGGTATCAGGACCCACCGACTGGGAGGTGGAGAATGGCACCATCCGGTAGTTGGCAACGGAAGGTATCAGGACCCACCGACTGGGAAGTGTGTGGAATCCCCCCATCCCCCATCTATCTGTGTCTCTGTGTCTGACTGTTTCTGCCAGTCTGTCTCACAATATCGATCTCTGTCTGTCTTTCTGATTTTCTGCCTCTGTTTTTCTGTCTGTCTGTCTCTTTCGTCTATATGTTAGTCTATGTCGCCGTCTCTGTTTCTGTCTGTCCCTCTATTTCTCCGTCTGTCTGTCTGTCAGTTGTCTGCTTGTGTCTGCGACAAACAGACAGACAGGCAGACAGAAAGAAACGGACACAGAGACACACAGACAGAGATTGAGATATAAAGACAGACAGAGACTGAGACACACAGGCAGAGACACAGACAGACATGACAGAGACCAACAGACAGACAGAGAGATTCCTACAAGTTGTTATTATTTCTTCTTTTACCAAAGTGTTCCTGTTGCGTTGGGTCGTTGGGTTCGTTGCGTTGGGGTGGGTCGTTGGGTTCGTTGCGTTGGGGTGGGTCGTTGGGTTCGTTGCGTTGGGGTGGGTCGTTGGGTTCGTTGGGGTGGGTCGTAGCGGTTTTTGCTGGGACGTTCGATTCTTTTGGTGTTTTTTTTTAACTTAAATGATTAATATAATTGAGAATAATAATTAGAACATTTATAATTACTGTAATTCCTGGTCATTTGTCAACAACATCAGAATTGAGACAGCACAAATATCCCAATCGCCAAAAATAAGGAGGTAGTCAATTCAGGTAAGGGAGTGAGGTGCCAGTGTGGTGAGGTGCGGACATCCCAGCAACCACCACCCATCATCCTCTCACACATCCTGGGAGGTGGGGAATGGTACCACTAAGAAATAACAACAGAAGGTACCAGAACTTCGACTGGGAAAGAATGAGAGGATGAAGAGGTAGTGGGGTGAGAGGATGATGGGAGTGGGGGATGAGGAGAATCACGCTCCTTCAGGAAGTGGAGAATGGTGCAATCCGTCAGGCACCGACAGAAGGTATGAGGACCACCGACTGGGGAGTGTGTGTGTGGGGTGTGGTGTGGTGTGTGGGGTATGGTGGTGTAGTGAGGGTGTAGTGGGTCGTGTAGCATGGGGTATGGTGGTGTAGGGTGGTGTACGGTAAGGTATCAGGACCCACCGACTTGGAAGTGTGTGTGTAGGGTGGTGTAGTGGGTGGTGTAATGTGGGGTATGGTGGTGTAGTGAGGGTGTAGTGGGTCGTGTAGTATGGGGTATGGTGGTGTAGGGTGGTGTACGGTAAGGTATCAGGACCCACCGACTGGGAAGTGTGTGTGTAGGGTGGTGTAGTGGGTGGTGTAGTGTGGGGTATGGTGGTGTAGTGGGGGTGTAGTGGGTGGTGTAGTATGGGGTATGGTGGTGTAGGGTGGTGTACGGTAAGGTATCAGGACCCACCGACTGGGAAGGGTGTGGAATCCCCCCATCAATCATCCACACCCATCCTGGGAGGTGGAGAATGGCACCATCCCGCAGTTGGCAACGGAAGGTATCAGGACCCACCGACTGGGAAGGGTGTGGAATCCCCCCATCCCCCATCTATCTGTGTCTCTGTGTCTGACTGTTTCTGCCAGTCTGTCTCACAATATCGATCTCTGTCTGTCTTTCTGATTTTCTGCCTCTGTTTTTCTGTCTGTCTGTCTCTTTCGTCTATATGTTAGTCTATGTCGCCGTCTCTGTTTCTGTCTGTCCCTCTATTTCTCCGTCTGTCTGTCTGTCAGTTGTCTGCTTGTGTCTGCGACAAACAGACAGACAGGCAGACAGAAAGAAACGGACACAGAGACACACAGACAGAGATTGAGATATAAAGACAGACAGAGACTGAGACACACACAGGCAGAGACACAGACAGACATGACAGAGACCAACAGACAGACAGAGAGATTCCTACAAGTTGTTATTATTTCTTCTTTTACCAAAGTGTTCCTGTTGCTTAACAACTCAATCAGATACGTTATGGTTACGTGGTGAGTCAATGTTTTGTCTGTTTCAGTTTGGGTGACAGCGGTCGAGCCTGAGAAGAGCGCCGGACCTTCTTATTTACGGCGATTCCTTCTTTATCTTGAGTTAGTAGCCAAGATTGTCTGTCTCTCCCTGTCTGCCTCTGACTGTCTGTCTGTCTCCGCTCGTCTGTTTGTCTGTCTGTATGTCTTTTTCTGTCTGTGTCTTTCGGTGTGTTTGTCCGTTTGTCTGACGGTTTCTGTCTGTTTCTGTGTGTCTGTCTGTTTAATGTCTGTCTGTCTGTGTCCGTCCGTCTGTCTGTTTTTCTAACTGTCTCTGTTTGTCTGTCTGTCTACAAATCCTCCCTAAGGAATCCTATCCTATAAATCAACATACCCGACCACCGCCCCCCCCCACCCCCCAACAAAAAATAAATAAATAATTAACAAAATAAAAATAAATAAATAAATTAATAAATAAAAAAATAAAAAATAAAATAAAATAATAAATAAATACAATAAAATAAAATACCAACCAACCTCCAAACACAGCAACACCCCCCCCCAGACAAAGCCGCACAGAAATACTTACAATTCTCCATACCCAACCTCAGCGACAACCCTCTCAATAAAAACAACCTAACTCAACAACTCCCTTCAACAAAAAACAGACAGACAGAAAGACAGACAGACAGAGAGACAGAACAGACAGCCAGAGACCGACATAGTGGAAAGACAGAGAGGCTGAGACAGACAGATAGACAGAACGAGACAAACACAGACACAGACAGACAGTGACAGACATTGTAAAAATAGACTGGCAGACAGAGACAGACTGACGGACAGACAAACAGAGATACAAAGACAGACAGAGACTGAGAGACAGACGGACAGAGACAGTTAGACAAACTAACTCTACCAAAGCACCAATCACCTACTGCGGCACCAAGAGACGCCAACCCCAGTAAATAGAAACCCTCCTCCTGGTGTACATTAACACAGTATAACCTTTTTCTTCTATATTTTAAATTTATTTCTGTTCCTTTTTCGCCCCCCCCCCTCCCCCCCCCAGGCCCCGTTGTGGGTCGTTTGATCTGTGCCCGGGTGGGTTAATTCCCATTAAAAAAAAAAGCAACTGGCTGGGCCCAGCCTCGAACTGGTCCCGGCGGTGCTAGACGTAGTTCGTCAGGCCACCGCCACGGGTCTACTGTCGGCTTTTATGAAGGTGGTTTTGTTGTTTTTCTTTAATAATTCATATATTTTCGTAGTTTTTCTCAGGATTTGTATGAATTTATACTCCAATAGCAGAGTTACAATTGTATTGAAGCTGTGTGTGGCTCTTTTACAGCCAATCTTGGCTACTAACTCAAGATACACTTGTGTGTGCGTGTTTGACTGTCGTGTGTGTGAGTGTCGTGAATCATGAAGAAATTTTGCAAGAACCTGTACCAAAACACATACAAAAGAATACCAAACAGTTATAAACAACAGCGAAACGGTAACTCTGCTATTTGTGTTTAAAATCACGTTAAGAACTGCGAAAATAAATCAATTATTGAAGAAAAACTGCAAAAATACCACATGTAACATAAATACAACTTCTGGAATGTTGATCAATGTCCCCCTGGCGGTGGCCTGGCGAACTAGGTACCACCGTGGGTCACAGCTTCCATGGTAAACACTTTAAATATTATGAGTGTCTCTCACCCACAATGGAGAGGCCTACCAAGTGCACTCTCACCACCGCTGTCTACACCTACACTATGGTTACTCACACGAGCCAGAAGCACCGGACATGGAGTAGAAAAATTGTCCTCGTTGCAGATATTAGAGATGGTGACGTCATCGTGTGGGTAGCAACGGACCCTGGTGTTATGGTGAAGTAATGGTGAGGTGATGGTGATAGTAAAAGAGATGGTGAAGTTCTTGGGAAGGCCACAGTGAGGTAACGATGAGAATGGTGATATTATGGTGAAATGATGGTGAGGTGACTGGAGGAACTATTCACTGGTGAAGGGTTACTGGTGCACCACTGAAGTATGAATGAAGAAGTAATGATAAAAAAGATAGCTAAAAGGAATGATGGTGACGTAATGGTGAGAAGAGGTGATGGTGAGTTTTAATGGTGATGGTGAGCGTAATGGTCCGGGTTTACAAGCTTTTACATATACTGTACGTGAACGCTTTAAGATTATAACACACACACACACACACACACACACACACACACACACACACACACACACACACACCATTTTTATCCTTCATATCCCGAGAAAATTTACTCAACTAAAATAAATAACTATGATGTAGTGATGTAGTGTTTCTCGTCATCCAGGCCAAGTGATGTAGTGTTTCTCGTCATCCAGGCCAGGTGATGTAGTGTTTCTCGTCATTCAGCCCAGGTGATGTAGTGTTTCTCGTCATCCAGGCCAGGTGATGTAGTGTTTCTCGTCATCAGGCCAGGTGATGTAGTGTTTTTCGTCATCCAGGCCAGGTGATGTAGTGTTTCTCGTCATTCAGCCCAGGTGATGTAGTGTTTCTCGTCATCCAGGCCAGGTGATGTAGTGTTTCTCGTCATCCAGGCCAGGTGATGTAGTGTTTTCGTCATCCAGGGGCCAGGTGATAGTGTTTCGTCATCCAGGCCAGGTGATGTAGTGTTTTCGTCATCCAGGCCAGGTGATGGTGTGTTTTCGTCATCTGAAGTTGTGTGATGTAGTAAGCTGTCATCCAGGCCAGGTGATGTAGTAAGCCGTCATCCAGCCAGGTGATGGCGTTTTCGGTCATCCAGGCCAGGTGATGTAGTGTTTCTCGTCATCCAGGCCAGGTGATGTAGTGTTTCTCGTCATCCAGGCCAGGTGATGTAGTGTTTCTCGTCATCCAGGCCAGGTGATGTAGTGTTTCTCGTCATCCAGGCCAGGTGATGTAGTGTTTCTCGTCATCCAGGCCAGGTGATGTAGTGTTTCTCGTCATCCAGGCCAGGTGATGTAGTGTTTTTCGTCATCCAGGCCAGGTGATGTAGTGTTTTTCGTCATCCAGGGCAGGTGATGTAGTGTTTCTCGTCATCCAGGCCAGGTGATGTAGTGTTTCTCGTCATCCAGGCCAGGTGATGTAGTGTTTCTCGTCATTCAGCCCAAGTGAGGAAGATTTTTTGTGGAAATTTCAGTAAAGATTAAAATTAACCCCCACACTCCTCCCCCCCCCTCCACAAAAAAAATCAAGGAAATTGTTTTTATTTACGACTAACAACAATATAACCATATATTTATGTACGTAATTTGTTAGAAAAAGTCATCAAACAGTTGTGGTTACGTTTAACAAATACCAAAACGTAATCTAGAAAAAAACTTTATAGGATGGAAATATTAATTGGACAGATACTCTTGAACTATACGGTAAATCCATATCTTTTTTTTTCCATTTAACAAAAGAGGAAGTCGTGCCATTGAGATTGGTCGCGGAAGTAGAAAATCCTCTTTTCCGTATCAGACTGACGAAAAAAAAAAGAAAACAGATTTTTTTAAATAGCGTGACTGTCCCTGGAGAGCTGTGGAAGTACTGGAGGAAATAGTGCCGGGAGGAAAGGGAGGTGGAGGAGGGAGAGGAAGGGGGGGAGGGGAGGAGGAGGTGGAGTAGAAAAGGGATTCTGATGTGGTTTTGTTTTTCTTCTAGTTAAGTGTTTGCTCTCTCTCTATCTCTCTCTATCAGTACGTTTTTCAGCCAGACCATCCTCACATCAGTCAATCCGACCCTCCTCCACTTTATCCTTCTACAGGTAGTTCCTCTACTTCAGTCGCTCCGTCAGTCTATAATACTGTGAGCGAATGTATACTTTACACCATTAACTCCTCCTGTAGTATTAGATGGAAAGATTTGAAACATGTTATAAGGATATTTACACATAGTGATCCATACGTGTAGTAGTAGTAAGGCGAGTCTTTGGTTGAAATATATAAATATACAGTATATTAACCCCGACCCGCGTCATGGCTTGTATTATGAAGCACTCGCCTCGGGGGTGTGGAGCTTTTGTAATTAACTCAATTTGTTTATTTTTTTTATGTAATGAATTATATAATGATAATAGTTTCTTTGAACTTCTGTCATTTACATGGTGAGCTCTGATGTCCTTTATGTTCTTAGTTACTCGTAGTGGAGATACTGGAAACTTATTTACTTTATTTTTTTATTAACGATATACTAGTTGTGGGACACGTGAGAATGGTAGAGAGAAGTATATCCATCTTAATGGATCGACAGTAGTGGGTAAAGTTAAGAAAGTCTACGGTATTCGTTACCCACGTTTCACTACTAAACCTCCTCGTTTAATTCTGGTTTCTTGTACTTCCTTTCAATTCAAATATTCTTGTCTATGTGCCGCTGATTCTCAAACTGACAGACACTCACATATTAATACTTCTTTTTTTATATCGTGCTGAAATATAAAAATTCGATTGAACATAGCGAATATAACAAAAGCAAGAATTCCTTCAGTAGGTTAAATAAAAGAAGAGTTTAAATCATCTTACTCACGGTATTGAGTCTTCGTAGTCGAGGGATTGGGTCATCGTACTCAAGGGATTAGCTCATCGTACTGATTAAGTTAAACCGTAATACCAAAGGCGTCAATACATTCATTTGTTAAGTTTAAGTTATAGGCAGTGACACCATCAACGAATTGAATGATTTTAACACGACAACATTATTTTTGTCATTTTGTTGCTGGTGCCTGACAGAGTGCGCAGTACATCTGTTGCCAATGCAGATGCATCTTAAGCTAGACTAAGCAGCGACAGAGTTTCATGACACACACACTCACACAAAAAGCAGAATTCATAAATATCACGTCCTGAACCACCTCAAGAAATTGCTTACCCAGACTATAATTATTCACAAGACACACAAATAGAACTTTTCGTATACTGCGCACTTAATATCATAGGTGGGGGATGGGGTGTGTGTGGGGGGAGGAGGAGGAGGACACGGGATGGGGGGTGTGTGTGGGGTGGGTGGGGGTGGAGGAGGAAACACGCTATAAGAGATCGTATGAAGTTTAGGATTCTCCAAGATATGTCGGTAGATAACTTTAAAGACGCTTGGTGAAGACGACTCGCCAGGGAGTCAACAAGAGAGATGAGCTTGCTGCGTCTTATACGATGTTGGTAGGGTGTACTTGACGCACCCCCCCCCCCGCTAATGACGCTTGAGGCTACAGGCTTTTAAGTTTATTTGTGGTCCTTGGAGGAATTTATAAGTTTAAGTGTCAGAATGTAGTAGGATTAAAAGTCAGGTCAGGAGATGAGACGCCAGAGAGAAGCTTACTGAGGCTAAGTTATATAGACGAGTGTGTTGGTCGGCACTAGGTTCATATGTCTTTTCTGCCTGAGTTTTTTCCCCTCACTCCTCGTAGCAAGATGTTAAGATATTTTTCCTATACGAGGTACGAAAAAGTAATATGTGTCTTTCTGAAAAAAATTTTCTCTGTTGACTCATCCACTTCATTTATGCATTTACTTTTATTATTATTATTATTATTATTATTATTATTATTATTATTATTATTATTATTATTATTATTAGTAGTAGTAGTAGTAGTAGTAGTAGTAGTAGTAGTAGTAGTATAACATCATGCGTCATAGAATACTTGTGAATATTTCACGGACTTGTGGATTTTAACCCCTTGTGTAAGATGACAACCGCTTACGTTCAGTGAATTACCACCTGTGAGTATGATACCTTAATCCTCTTGAGTACGACAAATTAACACCTTCATCGTCAAGTCTTAACTCAAGTCTTAACTCTATTAAGAGGATAATCCGATTTTTAATCAAAGTTGATGTAATACTCGAGGGCTACATAATGAGTTATTAGGCAAGATTAATGTATTTACAATATTTGCATAAATTTTTCTTCACGTATTATTTATTATGAAGCAAATAAAGAAAGTTATGATAAAACTGATTTGACCTTTAGGGAGATATACGGTAAGTTGCGGTACACGTAAGAATGATACTGAGACAGTAAATCATCTTAATGGATCAACAAGTGTGGTGGGTAAATGTGGAAAAGTCTACGGTATTTGCCACCCACGTTTCACTACTAATCCACCTCGCTCCATTCTGTTTTCTTGCATACCCTTTCAATTCAAATATTCTTGTTCTTAATTATCCACTGCTCATTCTCAAATTAAACAAACACTTGCATAATTCTTCTTCTTCTTCTTCTTCTTCTTCTTCATTTTTATATCATGCCGAAATCTATTAATTCCTTCAGTAAGTTTAAGAAATTTTTACCACAGTCCCACACCTCTGAGTTCAGACACACTGGCTGGGTAGTACGGTGAAGTGCAGTAATAAGAACACGGAGGACAATGGAATGCCTGAGTGAAAACAAGACTGACACATCGAGGCAA
>NW_024711704.1:0-9539 GCF_018991925.1 Homarus americanus | reverse complement strand
TGCTTGACGAAGTGTGTCGTTTAGTTAAGTGTAGGAGAGAGTGAACTTAACTCATAAATGCTTGTGGTTGATTACGGAGGCTTAATTACACAGTGAAGCAGCAGCCTGTGTGAGAGTTGCTCACTGTAAACTATGGTAATATTCTGTTATTCTTAACCCTAATTATCCATCACAGACACAGTTTTAATTATACGAAAAGATAATTAGGATGTTACTCAAGACTATGAGCGCGGCGGTCAAATGGATACAACGCTCACCTCCTGTACCGGAGGTTTCTTGGTTCGATTTCCTGGCGCTTCCAGTTTACTCAACTGTAAGTGGGTACCAAAGTTTACAACTTGGGGAAGTAAAAGCTGCAGAGTGCAGTTCCGGCCATGCTGCCTCCTTATGTACCGAAGGCTTAGTATACAGTGTGCTGTATCCACACTGTCTGTAACGGGCAGTCATGCCTATGGGGCGAACTTTCACTTTAACTCAAGGTTTAAATTTTCCGACAAACAGTCATATTTTTCTTGCATTCTTGAATTAAGTTTTTGGTAATCATCATAAATTACTTACGTTAGTGTATACAATTTTATAGCACTTAATAATGTACAGTAGTGTTGCTCTTCATTTAATATAAAGACAATTTGAAGCATTTAGAAAATGAAATATCAAACCATATGTCAATGTTCACAACTTAATATAAGAATGAAGTTAGATAAACGTTATTTTTGACACAATCATAACAGATAACGATATATTATAGCAAGCTTCCGTAATAGTTAACAGAGAATACATACCTCTTGAAGCACACATATTCAAAAAAAAATATATGAAATTACGGCTTTTGGGCCTTATCTTACTTAATATACTCAGTGAGGTAATGAACACAGTGAATTATACTCTGGTGCCGGACCTTCATTACTGATTATAACCTACTTTATGTTCACACTAAATTTTCCACTGTCATTAAACTTCTGAACACACAAATAAACCATACAGTAAATATGAAACTCCAAAAGAAAAAAATATGATATTTGTAAGTGCTCTGAAAGCATTTAATAAAAAACAGGTTCAATAATTCTAAAATATAATATGATAATTCGAAATTAAATTATTTTATTTCTTAATTCACTTATGGAACTCCATCCTGTTCTCACCACCATCTTCCTGGTGACAGTATTATGTTTACTTATCTTTGTGTTTTGCGGCTGTGGTCGATACCACACGTGACTGGTGGCGTACATAGGTAGCTGTGGTGGAGCACACCGGTAGCCGTGGTGGAGCACACCGGTACCGTGGTGGAGCACACCGGTACCGTGGTGGAGCACACCGGTACCGTGGTGGAGCACACCGCTAGCCGTGGTGGAGAACACCGCTAGCCGTGGTGGAGCACACCGGTAGCCGTGGTGGAGCACACCGGAAGCCGTGGTGGAGCACACCGGAAGCCGTGGTGGAGCACACCGGAAGCCGTGGTGGAGCACACCGGAAGCCGTGGTGGAGCACACCGGTACCGTGGTGGAGCACACCGGTACCGTGGTGGAGCACACCGGTAGCCGTGGTGGAGCTCACCGGTAGCCGTGGTGGAGCACACCGGAAGCCGTGGTGGAGCACACCGGAAGCCGTGGTGGAGCACACCGGTAGCCGTGGTGGAGCACACCGGTAGCCGTGGTGGAGCACACCGGTAGCCGTGGTGGAGCACACCGGTAGCCGTGGTGGAGCACACCGGTATCCGTGGTGGAGCACACCGGTAGCCATTCTCAACATTCTTCCTCCTCCACCATCAACACTTCTTCCTCAATATTGTCGCTACATAAAGCTCACCTCCAGGGGGCTGCTGTCGCCTTCACCGATGACGCTAAAAAATCTGGTAAGATTCTGGTGTTTCTAAAGGCTGAAATCTTTACCTCATAAAAGTTTCCATCCGTTCGCATTTTACACTCGCACTTAAAACATTCTTGTAGCTGTCGCAACACAAGAAAAATATGTTATTTCTCGTCTGGTGCAGCAGTGCTCTTCTTGAAAATGTTTCCTTCACAATTTGCTGTCCACCGCCGATGCAGACACTGCGGTAGAAAGATCCACATATTCACCTCAGTGTCAGGTCGTTTCTTGCCAACTTTTCTTCTGGAAGGATTCCTTTTCAGGACTCTTCGTCGATGTGAGAGTAGAGAACACTGTAGATCGACCTTAACTTTGGCATATGTACATATGACCAATAAGTATATACAGTACGTCTGCGTGTTGCACTAAAGAGGGATAATTGCTGAATAGCGATTTCTATGTATTTTTTTTTTAGGAAACTTCTGACTGGCCATAAACGATCATGTACTACATAATATGAATACATGTAAATTAAAAGCTTCATGCATAACCTGAAATAAACTAACCTAACTGGGAATGGGCATCTAACTTTACAGATGAGGAAGTGAAGCTGGTCGAGTATAATGCTAATCACGCTGTCGTATCCATAATAAACGTATGGGACCTTCAAAACCCACGGGATTCACTTCCATTGTAAATATGAAGCTTTTATGCTAAAGGTGGGTGACAGTGAACAAGAAACTCTCATGTGAACATGTTAAACTTACAATAAAATTGATAAATACAATAAACCTGGTGCAAATACCGTGAACAAGTATGGTGCAATTAGGCGGCGCCACGCTGTTAGTTTGTCAAGTCTCTCTTTTTCTGTCTGTTTTTTGTCCCCGAGTCATCTCTCTCGGAGGGTATCGCTCAGACTAAAGTATTGTTTTCGCCTGATTGGTTTGTGCCAGTTTCCGTGGACAAGTCAAGAACCATACACGATAATGAGGATAGTTATATGAAATTAACTATTGAATCAAGTAAAGTAAATTATATTTTAAAAGTATTCAGTATAATATTTTAATATAAATTGCTTAAGTGTATATTTTGGCATTATTGTTGATATTCCTAAATACATCAGGTACAGTCAAAGACCACATACTCTCACTATATATGCTGTATGTGGTCCTTGACTTGCGCCCTCCTACCTTACCCGGGTCCGTCACCCCAAGCTCTCCCCCCATCTATACATCCCCCACCATCTTGTGGTCCGTCGGGTACAAAGGCCTCGAGCTCGCCGGTATGGTAGTAGAGGGGGTACATGATTTCTTTTGACCGCTACTATTCATACAGGTTGACTTATTCACACCTGCGTGAGTACAGCAGTGTGAGACAATACACCTGGCCGCACACTTTGTTATTCACACCTGCGTGCGGGACATTCAGGCACATTTGTGTGTTTAGTTCTGTACGTGGGAACTGACTTAGTTACTGAGTGCAAAACTGTGGATGCAATGAACTATTTGCTGTATGTGGCCAAATTCAAAATTCACACACACACACACACACACACACACACACATTAGATAAAAATCATTAGAAAGGTGAACAAACCACTCTAAATATTAATTTGCTGTAATGTTCTGTCAGGGCTCAGGTCGAGGCTCATCCGTCCTGATCATCAATATGTGTGCGTGTGTGTGTGTGTGTGGGTGGTCAAAATGGCGGGGATCCGCTTTTGAATTTTGCCACATACTGCGGGTAGTTTGTTGTGCACCTCATACTCATCCTGTGAGGGGTAGCGCAAAAGGATTAAAGAGTAGTCACAAAGGATGTGTCTGACAGACCCCAGGGGCAGGTTATTTGGCATTGAATGTTAAAAAAAAATATTTTCAATACATTATTTGTTTTGGACACGGTGAATAAGGAGTTCTTGCAGCCGACACATGTGAGTAGGAGTTACTTCTACGTTACTTTTATTAATTTACTTCTCACTTCCTTACATCCAGTTCTTCTCTTCTACTCTATTCACATTCTAGCCATTCATATCTTACCTTTATTGTCTCCCCTTACCTTTCTCAGAGTCTGAGACCGGACGTGAACTTCTTGGTTGTCCTCCATCGCTGGACACGAGAATTCCCTGACCTGTTTATCGATAGTCATGTAAAATACAGTCATTGGTTAGGAATATTTTACCCGGCCTTCAGTAACAAGTCCAGGCGATCATCATCACTCTGGGTACGGGTAAAAATTCAATTAGTGTGTCCCTCTTCATCAAATTTAATGCAAATCGTTGAAATACACGGTAGAAAATATTCTTAGTTATAAAAAACTCTTATGTCTGTGTGTATATTTATATAGTGAGAATAAAGAGATGAATGGCTTTTATATTGGGTAACAGAACTTTATATGGCTGCATGTAGTGGAGTATATGACCTTTGGATGAGATTTGTCTGGTAAGAAGTGTCATCCTTTGATCGTACGCTCAGTTTAGTTACTATACATTTAACTTACAAACACACTGCGAAGATTAATAGACTTCAAGAGATCAGGTTGTGGGTGTTATAACGCGTCTGATGCACTGACACTATTATACTCTACCTTCATCTTGAACTGAAGAAAAAATTTAAGTGTTTTGCAATGGCAATTTTTCATGTACAAAACACACACACACACACACACACACACACACACACACACTCACACACTCACACACACGAAAGAACAATAATGTAAAGCAATGAATAAAGACTTGGTATGTATGAAAATAAAATGACTAGAGGTGATAAAATTGTCTTATTTTTGAGTCAGATTGGCAGGTTTGAATGAATAAGTGTTGAGGTGGTGTAACTGTGTTCCTCCGAGGTTTACCACTATCATGCCTCCCCAACCCATGTATTTCCCATAATCCACAATTTACTGGGCAGGTTCCGAGCTTACGAGATATTGAGCCGTGGCGTGTAATAACGATAATGGTGGCTGTTATGTCACTTGTGTCCGGAACATTGATTGTGGTGTTGTAGTGGATGCTGAACTTTTTGTTTGTCTTGACACAATGGTGATCACCAGGAGGCAGCAGTCATTTGTCCTGACAGTGGTGGTCACCAGGAGGCAGCAGTCATTTGTCCTGACACAGCGGTGGTCACCAGGAGGCAGCAGTCATTTGTTCTGAAACAGTGGTGGTCACCAGGAGGCAGCAATCATTTGTCCTGACAAAGTGGTGGTCACCAGGAGGATGCAGTCTTATGTTCTGACACAGTGGTGGTCACCAGGAGGCAGCAGTCATTTGTTCTGACACAGCGGTGGTCACGAGGAGGCATCAGTCATTTGTTCTGACTCAGCGGTGGTCATGATGAGGCAGCAGTCATTTGTTCTGACACAGCGGTGGTCACGAGGAGGCAGCAGTCATTTGCCCTGACACAGCGGTGGTCATCAGGAGGCAGCAGTCATTTGTTCTGACACAGTGGTGGTCACTAGGAGGCATCAGTCATTTGTACTGACACAGTGGTGGTCACCAGGAGGCAGTAGTCATTTGTTCTGACACAGCGGTGGTCACCAGGAGGCAGCATTCATTTGTCCTGACACAGTGGTGGTCACCAAGAGGCAGCAGTCATTTGGTCTGACACAGCGATGGTGACCAGGAGGCAGCAGTCCTTTTTCCTGATACAGTGGTGGTCTCCTGGAAGCAGCATTCATATGTTCTGACACATTGGTAGTCGCCAGGAGGCAGCAGTCATACGTTCTGACACAGCGGTGGTCACCAGGAGGCAGCAGTCATTTGTCCTGATACAGCGGTGGTCACCAGGAGGCAGCAGTCCTTTGTCCTGATACAGCGGTGGTCACCAGGAGGCAGCAGTCATTTGTCCTGACACAGCGGTGGTCACCAGGAGGCAGCAGTCATTTGTTCTGATACAGCGGTGGTCACTAAGAGGCAGCAGTCATTTGTTCCGATACAGCGGTGGTCACCAGGAGGCAGTAGTCATTTGTTCTGATACAGCGGTGGCCCAGGAGCCACTCAGTCATTTGTTCTGATACAGCGCTGGTCACCAGAGGGCAGCAGTCATATGTTCTGATACAGCGGTGGTCACCAGGAGGCACCACAGTCATTTGTCCTGAGACAGTGGTGGTCACCAAGAGGCAGTAGTCATTTGCCCTGACACAGTGGTGGTCACCAAGAGGCAGCAGTCATTTGTCCTGACACAGTGGTGGTCACAAAGAGACAGCAGTCATTTGTCCTGACAGCGGTGGTCACCAGGAGGTAGCAGTCATTTGTCCTGACACAGCTGTTGTCACCAGGAAGCAGCAGTCCTTTGTCCGGATAAAGTGGTGGTCACCAGGAGGCATGAGACATTGGTCCTGACACAGTGGTGGTAACCAGGGGGCAGCAGTCATATGTTCTGACAAAGCGGAGGTCACCAGGAGGCAGCAGTCATTTGTCCTGATACAGCGGTGGTCACCAGGAGGCAGCCATCATTTGTTCTGACAGTGGTGGTCACCAGGAGGAGCAGTCATTTGTCCTGACACAGCTGTGGTCAGCAGGAGGCAGCAGTCCTTTGTCCTGACAGCGGTGCTCCACCAGGAGGCAGCAGCTCGGCTGGTCACGACACAGTGGTGGTCACCAGGAGGCAGCAGTTATTTGTCCTGACACAGTGGTGGTCACCAAGAGGCAAAGCAGTCATTTGTACCTGACACAGTGGAGGTCACCAAGAGGCAGCAGTCATTTGTCCTGACACAGTGGTGTTACCCAGGGGGCAGCAGTCATATGTTCTGACAAAGCGGTGGTCACCAGGAGGCAGCAGTTATTTGTCCTGACAGCGGTGGTCACCAGGAGGAGCAGTCATTTGTCCTGACACAACTGTGGTCAGCAGGAGGCAGCAGTCCTTTGTCCTGGTATAGTGGTAGTCGCCAGGAGGCAGCAGTCATACATTCTGACACAGCGGTGGTCACCAGGAGGCAGCAGTCATTTGTCCTGATACAGCGGTGGTCATCAGGAGGCAGCAGTCCTTTGTCCTGATACAGCGGTGGTCACCAGGAGGCAGCAGTCATTTGTTCTGACACAGCGGTGGTCACCAGGAGGCAGCAGTCATTTGTCCTGACACAGCGGTGGTCACCAGGAGGCAGTAGTCATTTGTTCTGACACAGCGGTGGTCACAGGAGCAGCAGTACCTCTGTCCTGGACACACAGTGGTGGTCACCAGGAGTGTTGGCACCAGCTGCCGAAATGAATACAGTGGTGGTCACCGTGAGGCAGCAGTCATTCATTCTGACACAGGTGGTCACCAGGAGGCAGTAGTCACTTGTTCTCACACAGTGGTGGTCACCAGGAGGCAGCAGTCATTTGTCCTGAAAGTGTGGTGGTCACCAGGAGGGTGCAGTCATTTGTTCTGGACATGTGCCGATGGTCTCTGAGGAGGCAGCAGTCATTTGTTCTGGACACAGCGGTGGCCAGCGAGGAGGCAGCAGTCATTTGTCCTGACACAGCGGTGGTCACCAGGAGGCAGCAGTCATTTGTGCTGACACAGTGGTGGTCACCAGGAGGCAGCAGTCATTTGTCCTAGAACAGTGGTGGTCACAAGGAGGCAGCAGTCATTTGTTCTGATACAGCGGTGGTCACCAGGAGGCAGCATTCATTTGTTCTAATACAGCGGTGGTCACCAAGAGGCAGTAGTTATTTGTCCTGAAAGCGGTGGTCACCAGCAGGAGCAGTCATTTGTCCTGACACAGCTGTGGTCACCAGGAGGCAGTAGTCCTTTGTCCTGATATAGTGGTGGTCACCAGGAGGCAGCAGTCATTTGTTCTGATAGAGTGATGGTAACCAGGAGGCAGCAGTCATTTGTTCTGACACAGTGGTGGTCACCAGGAGGCAGTAGTCATTTGTTCTGACACAGCGGTGGTCACGAGGAGGCAGCAGTCATTTGTCATGACACAGTGGTAGTCACCAGGAGGCACCAGTCATTTGTTCTGTCACAGTGGTGGTCACCAGGAGGCAGCAGTCATTTGTTCTGACACAGTGGAGGTCAGCAGGAGGCAATAGTCATTTGTTCTTACACAGCGGTGGTCACGAGGAGGCAGCAGTCATTTGTCCTGACACAGCGGTGGTCACCAGGAGGCAGCAGTCATTTGTTCTGACACAGTGGTGGTCACCAGGAGGCAGCTAAGCCATTGTTCTACACAGCTGTACCAGGAGTCAGCAGTCATTTGTCCTGAAATAGTGGTGGTCTCCAGGTGGCAGCAGTCATTTGCTCTGGGACAAAGTGGTGGTCACCAGGAGGAAGCAGTCTTATGTTCTGACACAGTGGTGGTCACCAGGAGGCAGCAGTCATTTGTTCTGACACAGCGGTAGTCACGAGGAGGCAGCAGTCATTTGTCCTGACACAGCGGTGGTCACCAGGAGGCAGCAGTCATTTGTTCTGAAACAGTGGTGGTCACCAGGAGGCAGCAATCATTTGTCCTGACAAAGTGGTGGTCACCAGGAGGAAGCAGTCTTATGTTCTGACACAGTGGTGGTCACCAGGAGGCAGCAGTCATTTGTTCTGACACAGCGGTGGTCACGAGGAGGCAGCAGTCATTTGCCCTGACACAGCGGTGGTCATCAGGAGGCAGCAGTCATTTGTTCTGACACAGTGGTGGTCACTAGGAGGCATCAGTCATTTGTACTGACACAGTGGTGGTCACCAGGAGGCAGTAGTCATTTGTTCTGACACAGCGGTGGTCACGAGGAGGCAGCAGTCATTTGTCCTGACACAGTGGTGGTCACCAGGAGGCACCAGTCATTTGTTCTGCCAGAGGTGGTCGCCCAGGAGGCAGCAGTCATTTGTCCTGACACAGTGGTGGTCACCAGGAGGCAGTGACCTTTTGTCCTGGGATACACAGTGGTGGTCACCAGGAAGCAGCCGTCATATGTTCTGGACACAGCGGTGGTCACAGGAGGCAGCAGTCATTTGTTCTGATACAGCTGTGGAAGTCACCAGGAGGTAGCAGTCATTTGTTCTGATACAGCGCTGGTCACCAGAGGGCAGCAGTCATATGTTCTGATACAGCGGTGGTCACCAGGAGGCACCAGTCATTTGTTCTGACACAGCGGTGGTCACCAGGAGACAGTAGTCATTTGTTCTGACACAGTGGTGGTCACCAGGAGGCAGTAGTCATTTGTTCTGACACAGCGGTGGTCACCAGGAGGCAGCATTCATTTGTCCTGAAAGAGTGGTGGTCACCAAGAGGCAGCAGTCATTTGTCCTGACAGTGGTGGTTACCAAGAGGCAGCAGTTATTTGTCCTGACAGCGGTGGTCACCAGGAGGAGCAGTCCTTTGTCCTGAAACAGTGGTGGTCACCAAGAGGCAGCAGTCATTTGGTCTGACACAGCGATGGTGACCAGCAGGCAGCAGTCCTTTGTCCTTATAGAGTGGTGGTCACCAGGAGGCAGCTGTCATATGTTCTGACACAGCGGTGGTCACCAGGGGGCAGCAGTCATATGTTCTGACAACGCGGTGGTCACCAGGAGGCAGCAGTCATTTGTCCTGACACAGCGGTGGTCACCAGGAGGCAGCAGTCATTTGTCCTGACACAGTGGTGGTCACCAGGAGGCAGCAGTTATTTGTCCTGACACAGTGGTGGTCACCAGGAGGCAGCAGTCATTTGTACAGACACAGCGGTGGACACCAGGAGGTAGCAGTCATTTGTCTTGACACAGTGGTGGTCACCAGGAGGCAGCAGTTATTTGTCCTGACACAGTGGTGGTCACCAGGAGGCA
>NW_024711703.1:0-25000 GCF_018991925.1 Homarus americanus | reverse complement strand
GTTATGAGGCGCAACACCGTCTTTAACGCGTTTAGAGAGAACTCCCCCTGCCTCCCTCCCAGTCATGAGATAGGCGTGGACTCGTGGCGAACTCTCAAAGAGAACGCCCACACCGCGTCTGACCGTGGGAGAGGGTGGAGGAGCGCGTGAGGAAGAGCACGGCGTCACCCAAGCATTCTCATCTCTCTGCCTGCACCACTACATGGTAGACTGCGGGCCCAGGCGCACTCATCAATTTAGGTTCCACTGCAATGCATGCCAAGCACTCTTTTCGAGGTGATAGACGAAATTCCGGCGGGGCTTACTTAAAAGATATCCGACCCGGTTTCGTTTCCTCTTCGTGGGATGGAGTGCCTCTTAGAACATGTGCAGCATCAGCCATGAGCGGCCGACGGCCATTCGTGTCTGTGGACAGCAGGCAAAAGAGCGCCGCCTCCAGTTATTTGCGAGGGCGACAACTGTCGCTTTGTTGTGGTTGAATGTGGGTGCGCCAAGTCCATGGACTTGCTAGTGATAGGCTTGCTTGTTTTTAAGGGCACGCCTCGCGCAAGGCGCGGGCGATTAAACCCCAAGGCGGAAGCTCGGTTCGGGTTACCCTCGTGTCGGGGAGACAGTCAGCAGGTACCGAACTCGCAGCAACCGATGGATGTATATTTCCGACCCTCGTAGAGGAGTGGCGGCGACAAGCTCATATGGCTGCCGCCGCCGCAATATGCGTTCAACTTGTCGATGTATCTGGTATTCTTGCGATTCACATACCGACACGCGGTTTGCTGCGGTCTTCATCGACCCACGAGCCGAGTGATCCCCCGTTAAGAATTGTGTATTTGCCATTTGGTCTTTTTGCGACTAACCATCACAGGTCGAGTCTCAATGAAAGGGTTTGACAGACATAGCCCAAGTTTGTGGTTTGGGTTTGGCCGGACGGCTTGTTGTTGTTTTTTGACACTTGAATTTCACTCTTTTTGGGTCAAGAGGCTTATTCGCCGGTAGTAAGGAACTGACGGGCAGCCGTCCAAAGCCCCGTCCGTCCTCCTCCTCCGGTCTTCGCGCTCTCGCCCGAGTGTGGTCCACCTACAGCGTGGTGGTACCTATTTTTGGTGCGGGGGCCGGGATTGTCCTCTTTCGCTGCTGGAGTTGCCAGAGCAGAGCCCGAGACCGCCCAAATCAGGAGAGTAGTAGTAGTAGTTTTAAGAGCGCCCCGTTCTCTTTCTCTCTGTTAATGATCCTTCCGCGGGTTCACCTACGGAAACCTTGTTACGACTTTTACTTCCTCTAAATGATCAAGTTTGGACATCTTTCCGTCAGCTCGGGCGACGACGAAAACCACCATGAACGGGGCCGACAATCCAAGAGCGCCGGTCGAAGAGCCTCACTAAATCATTCAATCGGTAGTAGCGGCGGTGTGTACAAGGGCAGGGGTAGTCGGCGCCAAATGATGACTTGCACTTACTGGGAATTCCTAAGTTCATGGGAAACAATTGCGAAGCCCCAATCCCTATCAAGAAAGGCTTTGAACGGGTTACCGCTCCTCTCGGGAGGGAAAACTAGTTGATCCCTTCAGTGTGGCGTGATGCTGACCCAGAACATCTAAGGGCATCACAGACCTGTTATTGCTCAATCACCGTCTTTGACTAGAATTGCAGCTTATCCCTCTAAGAAGAAGTTGCGAACTGGACACCATTTTCTGGAATCCGTCGACTACTTAGTAGGCCAGAGTCTGGATTGGATTATGAGATTAACCAGACAAATCGCTCCACCAATAAGAGCGGCCATGCACCACCACCCACCGAATCGAGAAAGAGCTCTCAATCTGTCAATCCTTCCGGTGTCTGGGCCTGGTGAGGTTTCCCGTGTTGAGTCAAATTAAGCCGCAGGCTCCACTCCTGGTGGTGCCCTTCCGTCAATTCCTTTAAGTTTCAGCTTTGCAACCATACTTCCCCGGAACCCAAAGACTTTGGTTTCCCGGAAGCTGCCCGCCGGGTCATGGGAATAACGCCGGCGGATCGCTAGTTGGCATGGTTTATGGTTAGAACTAGAAGCGGTATCTGATGGCCTTCAGACCTCTAACTTTCGTTCTTGATTAATGAAAACATCCTTGGCAAATGCTTTTCGCGGTAGTTAGATCTTCGCGACGGTCAAAATTTCACCTCTAAGCGTCATATCACGAATGCCCGCCTGTTCGATTAGTCATTACCTCTGGTTCGAAAACCAACAAAATAGAACCGAGGGTCTATTCCGTATTCCATGCATCACCATTCGGGCCATTCAAATAGCCTGCTCTGAGCACTCTAATTTTTCAAAGTAAACTCTCCGTACTCAGGACACTCGACAAGAGCATCCGTGCGAGCGGCGAAGTGACCCCGGGCGTGACAATAAACACCGAGGCGGTTGCACCGTCAGTCCGGAACTGAGATCAACTTCACGAGCTTTTAACGCAGCAACTTTAATATACGCTATTGGAGCTGGAATTACATGACTGCTGGCACCAGACTTGCCCTCCAATGGATACTCGTTAAAGGATTTAAAGTGTACTCATTCCGATTGCGAGGCCTCGGATGAGACTCACATCGTTATTTTTCGTCACTACTTCCCCGTGCCGGGAGTGGGTAATTTTCGTGCCTGCTGCCTTCCTTAGATGTGGTAGCCGTTTCTCAGGCTCCCTCTCCGGAATCGAACCCTGATTCCCCGTTACCCGTTATAGCCATTGTAGGTGCATAACCTACAATCGAAAGCTGATAAGGCAGACACTTGAAAGAAGCGGCGCCGGTGCGGAGACCGTGCGCTCAGCCCGAAGTTATTCAGATTCACCACAGGTGGGTTACGGACCGGGGCCCGACCAGTTTTGAACTAATAAAGCGCTCTTCCCTTGCGGTCAGAGACCAATTGCATGTATTAGCTCTAGAATTGCCACAGTTATCCAAGTAAGTGGGTTTACAGATCCAATGAAACATAGCTGATTTAATGAGCCATTCGCGGTTTCGCCTTAAATCGGCTTGTACTTACACATGCATGGCTTAATCTTTGAGACAAGCATATGACTACTGGCAGGATCAACCAGGTAGCTGCTGCTGTTGGCGGCGCCTATCACGGCGGCCAAAATAGTGAGATTGAGAGAGAGGCAGAAAACATTGGGCGAGGGACCGCACGTTGGCCTTAGAGAAATAGCAAACCAGATGATCAGATCTAACTGCACCTTCTCTTGCTATCCTCGGCGCCGGCAGCGCCACCGTGTGTGCCAATCTCCTCCCTTATCCGCTCCTCTTTGCCCCAGCTCCAGCGAGGCAGCCGACATTGGGCGAGGGACCGCACGTTGGCGAATCTCCTCCCTTATCCGCTCCTCTTCTCTTTGCCCCAGCGAGGCAGAAGCCATTGGGCGAGGGACCGCACGTTGGCCTTAGAGAAATAGCAAACCAGATGATCAGATCAAACTGCACCTTCTCTCGCTATCCTCGGCGCCGGCAGCGCCACCGTGTGTGCCAATCTCCTCCCTTATCCTCTCCTCTTCTCTTTGCCCCAGCGAGGCAGCCGACATTGGGCGAGGGACCGCACGTTGGCCTTAGAGAAATAGCAAACCAGATGATCAGATCAAACTGCACCTTCTCTTGCTATCCTCGGCGCCGGCAGCGCAACCGTGTGTGCCAATCTCCTCCCTTATCCGCTCCTCTCCTCTTTACCCAGCTCCAGCGAGGCAGCCGACATTGGGCGAGGGACCGCACGTTGGCCAATCTCCTCCCTTATCCGCTCCTCTTCTCTTCTCTTTGCCCCAGCGAGGCATAAGACATTGGGCGAGGGACCGCACATTGGCCCATCTCCTCCTCTCTCTCTCTTTCTCTTACTGTTTGTGGGGACGTGGGCTCATGAGCGCCATCGTCGCCCAATATTGGTTAGGTTGTGTATTTCACGGGTGGGAACCGCCATCATCGTTGTTAGGTGATGGGGTAACCCAACGTGTGCTTTGACGAGTTTTGGCTGCTAAACTCTCTTTTTAGTATACTCGGCTCCCAGACTGCGCCCTGGTCGTGTTGAACCATGAGTGTTGTCTATGCACATTTAGGGTAGCCGTTTGCGCGTGGAATAGTGCAATGAATCTCGGTCAAGAGACGGATGGGCGCTGCATTGAAGGCCGGCACAGACGCGAAGACGGCGTGATCAGCCAACGCAAGTCCGCTAAGTTGGGCAGACAGCAAGGCGAAGGGTAGCCCCATTCCGGACTGAAAGGCCGCAGCATATGCTGTGACGGAAACTAGTAGGGTGGCGACGTGTGCGCCGAGAGAGAGAGACGGAGTAAATAATGTCCAAACGGAAGAGAGACCTGGCAAGTGTAATTGATAGAGCGCGAGCTTACTCGCCATAAGCCCGCTCCACTGCCATTCCTCTGATCCAATGAGACTAAAATCTCTCTCTCCTTCTGCTCCAGCCATTGCAGGGCAGGGAAGCGACGGCAATTTTGGTTGTTGTTTTTGAATGCCGCGCTTTGCTTCGCAGAGGCGCCGAAGCGCTCCGCTGGGAGGCGGAAGATATTTCACACCGAATATGTGTGTGAAGGCACCCTCTCCCCTTAATATAGTGAAATAGTGCAATCCAGCATACAAGGTCGGACGATAGGACATTCACCGTACCGCACCTCGAGAGTGGATGTTGGGTAAGGTTAAAACCGGACTGTTCGCAGACAGCCGAATAACCCGGTTCCGGACTAATTGGTGGATGCAACATCATGATGATGCTGCTGCTGTCGCGGAAACCGCAGTGGCGGCGTGAGAGAGTAATAATGTTCAATAGGGAGAGCGACCTGGCTAGTGTAATTGATAGATCGCGAGCCTACTCGCCATTAGCCCGCTCCACTGCCATTCCTCTGACCCAATGAGACTATTCTCTCTCTCGCTCTCCTTCTGCTCCAGCCATTGCAGGGCAGGGAGAGGAAATCGACGGCAATTTTGGTTGTTGTTTTTGAATGCCGCGTTTTAGCAGAGCGCCGGCGCTCCGCTGGGGGCGGAAGATATTTCACATCGAATATGTGTGAAGGCACCCTCTCCCTTAATATAGTGAAATAGTGCAATCCAGCATACAAGAGCGGACGATAGGACAGTCACCGTACCGCACCTCGAGAGTGGAAGTTGTTTGATCGTTTGTTAGGCAAGGTTAAAACCTGACTGTTCGCGAACAGCCGAATAACCCGGTTCCGGACTTACAATAGACGCAACATCATGATGCTGCTGCTGTCGCGAAAACCGTGGTGGCGACGTGCGCGCCGAGAGATAATGTTCAATTGGGAGACAGACCTGGCTAGTGAAATTCATAGATCGCGCTCCACTGCCATTCCTCTGACCCCATGAGACTATTTTCTCTCTCTCTCTCTCTCTTCTGCTGCTGCTGCTGCTGCTGCTCCAGCCATTGCAGGGCAGGGAAGGAAAGCGACGGCAACTTTGGTTGTTGTTTTTGAATGCCGCGCTTTGCAGAGGCGCCGGCGCTCCGCTGGGGGGAAGATATTCCACACCGAATAGGTGTGTGAACCCTCTCCCAATATAGTGAAATAGTGCAATCCAGCATACAAGAGCGGACGATAGGACAGTCACCGTCCGCACCTCGAGAGTGGAAGTTGTTTGATCGTTTGTTAGGCAAGGTTAAAACCCGACTGTTCGCGAACAGCCGAATAACCCGGTTCCGGACTTACAATAGACGCAACATCATGATGCTGCTGCTGTCGCGGAAACCGGTGGTGGCGACGTGTGCGCCGAGAGAGTAATAATGTTCAATTGGGAGACAGACCTGGCTAGTGAAATTCATAGATCGCGCTCCACTGCCATTCCTCTGACCCCATGAGACTATTTTCTCTCTCTCTTCTTCTGCTGCTGCTCCGGCCATTGCAGGGCAGGGAAGGGAAAGCGACGGCAATTTTGGTTGTTGTTTTTGAATGCCGCGCTTTGCTTCGCAGAGGCGCCGAAGCGCTCCGCTGGGGGGCGGAAGATATTTCACACCGAATATGTGTGCGAAGGCACCCTCTCCCCTTAATATAGTGAAATAGTGCAATCGAACATATAAGGGCGGACGTTTTCATCACCGTCTCCCACTCGGTGTGTGTGCAGATTCTCGGATCATTTTGTAAAGTATGCTCGACCCCCGATTGACTTTGACGGTCTCCCATTCGGGTGTGCAAGTTTCTGTAGTATGCTATTAAATCGACCCCCGATTGACTTTGACTGTCTCCCATTCGGGTGTGCAAGTTTCTGTAGTATGCTATCAAATCGACCCCCGATTGACTTTGACGGTCTCCCATTCGGGTGTGCAAGTTTCTGTAGTATGCTATTAAATCGACCCCCGATTGACTTTGACGGTCTCCCATTCGGGTGTGCAAGTTTCTGTAGTATGCTATTAAATCGACCCCCGATTGACTTTCACTGTCTCCCATTCGGGTGTGCAAGTTTCTGTAGTATGCTATTAAATCGACCCCCGATTGACTTTCACTGTCTCCCATTCGGGTGTGCAAGTTTCTGTAGTATGCTATCAAATCGACCCCCGATTGACTTTGACGGTCTCCCATTCGGGTGTGCAAGTTTCTGTAGTATGCTATCAAATCGACCCCCGATTGACTTTGACGGTCTCCCATTCGGGTGTGCAAGTTTCTGTAGTATGCTATTAAATCGACCCCCGATTGACTTTGACTGTCTCCCATTCGGGTGTGCAAGTTCTCTGTAGTATGCTATCAAATCGACCCCCGATTGACTTTGACGGTCTCCCATTCGGGTGTGCAAGTTCTCTGTAGTATGCTATCAAATCGACCCCCGATTCACTTTGACGGTCTCCCATGCGGGTGTGGAACTTTTCTGGTATGTTGTATAATATGACCGAGGTGCCCCTGCCCCTTACTATAGTGAAATAGTGCCATCCAGTGTACAAGGGCGGACGTTTTCATCACCGTCTCCCACTCGGTGTGTGCACATTCTCGGATCATTTTGTATAGTATGCTATTAAATCGACCCTCGATTGACTTTGACGGTCTCCCATGCAGGTGTGTAAGTTCTCTGTAGTATGCTATTAAATCGACCCCCGATTGACTTTGACGGTCTCCCATTAAGATTGTGCAGGATTTCTGTAGTATGCTATCCGTGTTTGATTGACTTTGACGGTCTCCATTCGGGTGTGCAAGTTTCTGTGGTATGCTATCAAATCGACCCCGGTGGCGGCGTGATCTCCATTGGTGTACAAGTTTCTGTAGTATGCTATTAAATGTTTGATTGACTTTGACGGTCTCCCATCCCCGTGTGCAAGTTTCTGTAGTATGCTATTAAATCGACCCCCGATTGACTTTGACTGTCTCCCATTCGGGTGTGCAAGTTTCTGTAGTATGCTATCAAATCGACCCCCGATTGACTTTGACGGTCTCCCATTCGGGTGTGCAAGTTTCTGTAGTATGCTATTAAATCGACCCCCGATTGACTTTGACGGTCTCCCATTCGGGTGTGCAAGTTTCTGTAGTATGCTATTAAATCGACCCCCGATTGACTTTGACTGTCTCCCATTCGGGTGTGCAAGTTTCTGTAGTATGCTATCAAATCGACCCCCGATTGACTTTGACGGTCTCCCATTCGGGTGTGCAAGTTTCTGTAGTATGCTATTAAATCGACCCCCGATTGACTTTGACGGTCTCCCATTCGGGTGTGCAAGTTTCTGTAGTATGCTATTAAATCGACCCCCGATTGACTTTGACTGTCTCCCATTCGGGTGTGCAAGTTTCTGTAGTATGCTATCAAATCGACCCCCGATTGACTTTGACGGTCTCCCATTCGGGTGTGCAAGTTTCTGTAGTATGCTATCAAATCGACCCCCGATTGACTTTGACCGTCTCCCATTCGGGTGTGCAAGTTTCTGTAGTATGCTATTAAATCGACCCCCGATTGACTTTGACTGTCTCCCATTCGGGTGTGCAAGTTTCTGTAGTATGCTATTAAATCGACCCCCGATTGACTTTGATTGTCTCCCATTTGGGTGTGCAAGTTTCTGTAGTATGCTATCAAATCGACCCCCGATTGACTTTGACGGTCTCCCATTCGGGTGTGCAAGTTTCTGTAGTATGCTATTAAATCGACCCCCGATTGACTTTGACGGTCTCCCATTCGGGTGTGCAAGTTTCTGTGGTATGCTATCAAATCGATCCCCGATTGACTTTGACGGTCTCCCATTCGGGTGTGCAAGTTTCTGTAGTATGCTATGAAATCGACCCCCGATTGACTTTGACGGTGTCCCATTCGGGTGTGCAAGTTTCTGTAGTATGCTATCAAATCGACCCCCGATTGACTTTGACGGTCTCCCATTCGGGTGTGCAAGTTTCTGTGGTATGCTATCAAATCGATCCCCGATTGACTTTGACGGTCTCCCCATTCGGGTGTGCAGAAGTTTCTGTAGTATGCTATTAAATCGACCCCCGGTGTGACTTTGACGGTCTCCCATTCCGGGTGTGCAAGTTTCTGTAGTATGCTATTAAATCGACCCCCGATTGGCTTTGACGGTCTCCCATTCGGGTGTGCAAGTTTCTGTAGTATGCTATTAAATCGACCCCGATTCGGCTTTGACGGTCTCCCCATTCGGGTGTGCAAGTTTCTGTAGTATGCTATCAAATCGACCCCGATTGACTTTGGCAGTCTCCATTCCGGGTGTGCAGGAACTGTAGTATGCTATCCGTCGACCCCCGATTGACTGACGTTCTCCCATTCGGGTTTGCAAGTTTCTGTAGTATGCTATTAAATCGACCCCCGATTGACTTTGACGGTCTCCCATTCGGGTGTGCAAGTTCTCTTGGTGCATTTGAAGTATGAGTTGAGTTTAATGAAGTTGATTTCGTCATAGGCACGGTGCTGTGCTGTGCTGTGCCATCGACAACACCAATAAGGAAGGGGCATCTATTTTTACTTAGGCTAGCATACCTAAGTTAAAGCAAACTCCCCTTGCCAATACAAGAAGGAAGACGATTTCTTATAGTCTAATAAACAATTCATCATGACCAAATACAGTATCTAACACAGGGGGTCCGGGGGCGCAGCCCCCGGTTAGCAACTAACCATTTGATTGCATTATCTCTGAGAATAGTTAGCAATTATCCATTTGATTGCATTATCCCAGGTTAAGGGGGGTTGTGTGTGGTTCCATATCACCAGATTTATTAAAAAACTCTACGTCAGGCTCAACAGTTTAGGCTAGATAGTACGATACGATACGAAGTCATTAGTTAAGAGGTGAAAGAAGATTATTAGGAATTGAAGAAAAAGGTGGTGAAACTGAAATACAGTAGGAGTAGAAAGAATCTGGGCTCAACCAGATCGCTTCATCTTTCTTATTGGTGTTTTGTCTTTGTTCTGCTCCCTTGGGTCGTCAGACCTTTGTAATAATATTGGTTTATTTATATAATGCTGCTTATTATTATTATTTTTGTTATTGTTGGAGTTAGTGAGCCCGCCCAGGTCCTTGTGTAACTGGGAGGGTAGTCACATTTTTTTTTGGTGTTAGTTAAGTGTTAGTTGTGTTAGTCTAAAGGTACACTGTATGCCAGGTTCTTAGTGGAGCTGGTTGGTCACTCTCATCTTTATTCCTCTAATGTGTTTTATGTAGAAATGTGTATATTAGGGCAGGAGGTGGTTCAATTACTTCTTCCTGTCTATATTATTTTTCCAGTTTTGATATGTTTCTGTGTTAGGATTCAGTGCTTTTTTCCCAAATGTTTTAGCTTTGTTGTGTATATCTACATTGATTGCTAGAGGTTTTGCTTTCTCTTGTGTAGCTGTTCATTATTGATGTGGTCTGTATATTTTATGTTATATATAAATCTGAGGCTATATTTTTGTACTGTTTGTAACCTTTTTAATGCACGTTTTACTAGGGTGTTCAGCTGGGATGGGTGGGTAGTCATAATTGATTTGACAAAGACGATATAAATCTTTCTTTTTGTTATTAATGTAAGGTTCTTAAAGCGTTTATTTGCGATAATCTTATTCTTGCCTGTCGTTCTTTATCTTTTTAAGTATGTTATATATCCTCTTTTTGTTAGTTTTAATCAAACATCCTACCTTCGAAGTGTCGTATAGGTATAGTTTCTGGTCGACTATTACTGGACTTGTTTTAATCTTGGCTATTGGTATTATCTTGAATTTGTTCTTATTTGTACAGGTGCCATTTTTTCTCAAAATCATTTATGTTTTTTATCGCTCTTACCGTGTAGAGTGCCATAAATTGAGTTGATTTTCCTGGGTATGATACTATTTGAGTAATATCATCAGCAAACATTACATATTCACTAAAGGGGGTAGGTTGAGGTGTGTCTGAAGTATAAATTGTATATAGTGTTGGAGAAAGGCATCCTCCTTGAGGTACTCCACTCTCAAGATTAAACATAGTTCCTAAAAGTTTCCAATTTGAATTTGTGCTCTCCTATCATCTAAATAGTTACACAATATTCTTAGCATGTATTCGTTAAGTCCCAGTTTTAATATTTTATATTTCAAGCCTAAATGCCCAACTTTATCAAAAGCCTTAGAAACATCCCTTAAAATTATATTGATCTGGTTACCCTTGCTTTTTTCTATTGCAATTATTTCCGTTATTATAGCTATTGCAGTTAGAGTATTTCTATTGGGCATAAATCCATGTTGTCTGTTGTTAGTTTTCCCATGTTGTGTTAAAAAGGCTATAAGTCTTGAATTTAATATTTTTTCCAATAATTTCCCGGTAATTTCTAATAAAGATATTGGCCTGTAGTTTAATATTTCCTTATTGTCCTTACCCTCCTTAGGAATAAATATCATTTTAGCATATTTTAGTTTGTCTGGAAAGTAACCAGTTATTAAGCATGCGTTATAAATGTTTAATAGTGTATTTAAAATGTTTTCAGGTAGATTCATGATCATATTTCGTGTAATACCTGTGAGCCCAGGGGCTTTTTCCTTAAATTTCCTCAGACAGTGCATCATTTCTCCCATGTTTATTATTTGATTATTAGGTAATAAGTTATAGTCTATATATTGCCTTGGGGTGATTCTGTATTTGTCTTCCCATTTCTTCTTCTATCCTTTTCTTCGTGTTCACTATCAAAATCTTCATTTTCCTCATCTGATATTTTAAAACTTTTACCCCATTTCCCTTTGATACTGACTCTTGTTCATTTTCCTCGTGCAATTTTGTTCCATTTGGTCTTTAATGTATAGTGTGTTTTTGCTTGTTGTGTGCTATCATCTTGTTTATGGAAGTCCAAAATGTTTTTGTGTCTTTAGTCATGTCAGCCGCCATTATAATATCATTCCACTTTTTATTGTTTGCTTCCTTACATGCGTCTCTTAATTTTATCTGTAGTGCTATCTGTGTCGTATATAGCCATCTGTTACTGCCGTGTCTTTCCATATACCTGTTTATTTCATTGTAATAGGTCTGGATTAATTTAACTTCTTCTGGTAGTCTGTTGTTGGGTAATGTTCTAAAGTGTGAAGTTGGAGTGTGTTTGGTTATAGATGTTTTTATTGCTGAGTGCAGTCTGTCCATTTCTGAGTCTATATCTTCTGTTGTTTTCCCTTGTAGGTTAATCGACTGGTGATTACTTAAGTCGTCTTTGAAGTTGTCCCAGTCTGTTTTACTCATTTTCAGTCTCTTTTTTATTGGTATCTGTATGGGGCTTGTTGACAGTGTTAGTATAATTGGCAGATGGTCACTGCCTGTAAGAGGTCCCTGTATTATATGGTAATTGAAAAAGGCTTTGTTGTTGGTAAAAATTTTGTCTGGTGTCGATTGTGTATTGTGATTTCTCCAGGTTGGAAAGTTAGGACCCAGATGATTGATTTTCCCTAAATTTATTAGTTGATTAAGGGCGTTTCCCACGACGTTATTATTTGTATTGTCAAAAATCCTGTGTCTGGCGTTAAAGTCTCCTAAGATGTACATCGGATGACTATTGTTAGCCAATTTTAATAGGTCTTCTATAGGTAAGTAGGGTCGTCTCGGTGGGAGATAAGTAGTAGCAATAATTACGTCTCCTTGAGTTGTATTTATTTTTATTGCTAGAAATTCATCCTGGAAGTCATCAATTAGTTTAAATTTTAAGTTTCTCTTAACCGCTATCGCTACTCCGTCATTTTTCTCGCCCGATTTATTTCTTTGTTTTACATAATAGTTAAAGAGTTTTATGTTGTTGTTTTCTGTCTCACCGTGACTGTTTATTAGTATAATGTCAGGGTCAATTTCTTGATATATATTACTTAGGTTAATTCTCTCGGTCTTCCAGTTTCTTACATTGTGTTGTATTATTCTTAAAGTTCTTACTGTTTGTCTATTGTCCATTATTTCTTATACTTGGATTGTGACTGTTGAAGTGGAGACCTATCATCCTGTTTCCCGCTTCTGACTCTTCTAAACTCTGACGGGTCTACTATTTTAAAGTCATTGGTCGTAATCTTTAGTTTGTCCGTAGTAATTAGTGACCAGACATAATCTTCACTTAAGGATTTTTCTTGATATGTCCACTTGTATATCCCTCCTTCACAGTTTTTTACTATTGTCCCTCCTGTTGGTCTCGATGTTGGGATTACATGTTTTGTTGTAGTGATAACTTTTAATCCAATATCTTCAGCAGATTCAGGTTGTATATTGTGATCAGTTTCCATCTTATCTTCTCTCCTCCTACTCCTTTGTCTTATAGTCTGTCCTTTTGTTATTTCTATCTTCTCTTTGTCACTTCTAGTCATTTGTCTGGAATCTCTATCAGTCGCTTGTGTTCCTTGTGTATCAGCTGTTGCTCCTTGCTCAAACCTTTGTTCGTCTAGATGTAGTCTTTCTCTCAGTTCGCTTGCATATGTTGCCTGAAATAGTTTTTCGGATTGTGGATTCTCTGGAAATATCATCTCTGGTAGGCTATTCAATTTAAACATTTTCCTTAATTCCTCATTGTATGATCCGGGTGCAATGATATTATGCAAATGTGCATGGATCATACTAATCATTACCTTATCATGTATTGGCTCACTCAGGTTTAATATGGTGGATTCTGGTCTATGAGCCTCTTGGACCGCTCTCTTTGCTATTTCGACGTATGTCGTATCCTTCTTGTCTTGTTCCTTTTTCCTTGTTTCTTGTTCCTTGTACTTTATCATGTGTTTTTTTATTGGGTATGCCATTGCTAACGTCCTATGTCCTATGTATGCATTCCCGTTTCTCTTACAGTTGAGACAGCCAACATGTGTATTCTTACATTCAGTGTAGGTATGGTCGTCGCCTGCACAATCTGAGCAGTACTTTTTTCTTTTTCCGGACAGTCTCTCGTTGTGTGTTCTTCATATTTGTAGCAGGAGAAACAAGTTTGCAGACTGATGAATGTCTCCTTCTTTATTTGATGTGGTGTGACTGACATGTTGAATATTAGAAAGCCCTGTTGTAAAACTTTCTCAGCCATTGACACTTCTTCAAAAGTAATCTTAAAAACATGAGTATAGTCTTTTATCTTAATGACTTCTTCAATCTTCATCCACCTGTTTTCGCGTTCCAGTTCATCTTTCAGGTCTTCCGATGTCTTCCTCCCGATCTCTTGGTCGACTTGACGAACGAAAACTGATCTTTTTGCTTTTTGTTCTGGTGGCATGACAACAACAAGGCCTTCATTGTAAAATATATCTCTGGCTTCTTTTGAAAGGATTTTATCTGAATCAAAGTCATCTTTACAGATTACTTTAAAACCTTCATTGGTGCTGAATATTCGTGTTAGTGGGACTTGCAATTTGTTGTAAGTGATTTCTGCCACTTTTCCCTTTCCAATAGAGTGTCCCTTATCTCTATGTTTTATTCTAATGCTTGTTGTCATCTTCTTGATTACATCTAATCCTACCTATAACACAGGGCTCCTGCCTGGGAGCAGTGACCCCACCCCCCCCTCTTGGACGGGGGTCGGGCTCGTAGGGTTCTGCACCCAGGTTACCTGTGACTATAGTTATGTCTAAGAAAGTTGCCACCTACCGGTGACCCCCGGACAAGGGGTGCCCTGCACTATCACAGGTTCCCTTGCCGGATCGACCGTATCGCTAAGTCCTGCCTCCCGTTCAAGGAACGGAGTGCATGAGGGGGATGAAAAAAGGAAAGAAGAGGACTTAGAGAGTAGAGACAGTCTACCTACCACGCCACGTTCGGTCAGCCAATCAGAGCACCGCAGTAAACGTGCATGTATCACGCCACCGTGGGGCACCACTGATTGGCCAATCCAGGACGTAGACGCACGGGTAGTAGTCAAAATTTGGGGAGCCCAAATATTTGTTTTCCAGAAGTTGGAATTTTCCGTACAATCTGTGATGGTAATTACACCGTCACTATGTTGAGTAAGTACAATCACTAGGATTGAGTGTCCTATCACAACAAAGTTGCAGACTGCTCAAACATGCAGCAAAAGAGGCAGGTCTTCGCAGCTCCGGGTCCAGCAGTCTAGAGTGAACGGCTACAGCAATATACAATATATTGAGGTAAATGGGATCCGTCAAATATTATCGATATGTAACGGGCATTGGTTTGACGGCAAAATAAGATTTTAAATCGGCGCGGCGGGTTCACTCGCCCCAGACCGGCAAGTCGTCGAAACGTCGCGCGTATCCTCGTCGCGAAGGCCAATAACGGCACCTCTCGCCCCGTCGCGTCATTCCGACTACAGTATTCCTCGGTTCATTTCAGGCGAGATCCCATTAACGACCGGCACAGCGTCGGCGTCCGTCTACGACGCACGATCCGGATTCTCGCAGGATTCGCACCTTTCAAAACCGCGTACGGTCGTGCTCCGGTTTACGTCCGAGGCCTCTGCAAAGAACACTTCCGGGATGCGCGCCGCTCCACGACGATCCTTCCCGTACCGGCCAGATAATACGAGTTAAAGGAATATCCTTCCTTGGGCTTTAGTAAACATTTTCCTCCGGGTGTAATGTTAACCTACATCTATTGAGGATAAATTCTTTAACCTACATATTGACAATAAGACATTTGCTGTAATCAGACATATCTAGTCGCGTGTCATTTCTAAGGAATAACGAAGTGTCCGGTGCACCGCACTCTAAGAGTAAGAGCAAATGGACTCGGTCGTCCCGAAGGGAGGGAAAACGGACTCCCACGACGGGGAACGCGAGGACTCGCACGCGCCACCGATGCCGACGGACTCGACGAGGTCTATCGACCGCGAGTTGCGTACGTCATCCGGCGAATTTAGTCAATATCGTACAGTAGAGGTACACCGCAATACGGCGGTCCCTCGGTCGACGACGGGACGAACCCGCACCGTACGTGTGCCGAACGATTACGGTACTTAAATTGTTATGTGTATTGCAAATATGGATTGTTTATACAGGTATTCAAATACCATGTTACAAGAATCCCAGCAATGTAAGTTATATTCACCCAGGTTGTTTGGGTGGCAAAATATGGGAAGTTAGTCACTCTTAAGTAATGATAAATAAACCTTCGGCGCCTAGACAGAGCGGGCGGGCGGGTCGTGTTGCGTCTCTGTAACAAAGCGTGTTCGGCATTCGGGCCTTCGATGTAGAGCGGCAGAAATTGGACAGTGATTACATAAGGAGATACAGTATAAACAGGGATAGTTCATAGTGTCATCAGTGACCGATGAAGTTGTAAATAACTTAAAGTGAGCGCTCACTAGCAAGCAAGCTGGAAAGGCGCCGTGCCAGCTGAAACCAAGTCGTGTCATAGGTGCCACAGAGACTTTAAATTTTATTTTGATTGTGTGCTTTCTCAAGGACTGAAACTGTGCCTACAATACACCATTCACAGGGAGATACAGTGTACGCAGTCGCAGACGACAACTCTATAGGCAACAGAGAGTAGCTAAGTACTTTTTCTTTCTTTATTTTTTTGACATAGGTGTAGATTTATACACAGTCTGCCCCCCCCCCCCACAACAACAACAACCATGAGTTTGATATGTGATTACTGCAGGGAGACGTCGGATATGGAGGATACAGGCCTAACTAATGCAACGTTTAGGAAGTTACTAACTGCCGTAAAGCTTGATGGCTGTTGCTGGTATTGCCCTGGCTGCATAGTCAAGGTGAATGAAGCGATTGCAATCCATAAGGGAACGAGTTCTCTAGGGACGAAAATAGATGAAGCAGGAGCCCTGCTGGTTGACAAACTGGAGCAAGTTGGGAAAGAAATCCTTGCTAAGACTGAGGAAGTAGCTAATAGAATGGAGGTGGTTGCTAGGAGGAGTTATGCTGACGTATTAGGAGGGCCACGGGGGGGGGGGGGTCGGAGAGTAATGCAGAATCAGTACAGGTTCTACAGCAGATTGGGACTTTGAAAAAGTGTGTCAAAGAAATGAAAATTAACCGACTTACTGTTAGGGGAGAAGAGGAACACCAGGAACGGCTCCAGCGCAGGAACAATGTAATAGTTTTTGGAGTCACCGAGAGCCAGGCGGAGGGAACTGTGAGTAAGGAAACACACGATAAGGTGCTGTTTCACAATATTTGCACAGAGGTTCTGAAGATTCCAGCAACCCCTTAGGATGTGAGGAGGCTGGGACAAAAGCAGGAGACTAAGCCTCACCCCCTCAGGATCACACTAGGGAGGGAGGAGGAGAAATGGCAAGTTATTCGGCAGGCAAAAAACTAAGCACGGAGCGAGGCATTTCGGGATGTATCTATTCACCCAGACCGCACGGTAATGCAGAGGGAACAGCACAAGAAGCTCCTGCAGGACTTGAAGCAGAAGAGGGAGGAGTCGAGGAGGAACGGGGACAGGTGTACATGGGTTATACTCAGGGGGAGGGTAGTGGAAACAAGTGTGCCGACACAGGGCCAGGGGGCAGCAGTGCACCCTCCACCCACTCAACCCCCCACCCGGGAGGCGGCACCAGCTCAGCCTACCGGACAGGAGGGAACGAGCGCCGTGTAAACAATGACATTTCTAACCACACCCTGCAAAATACAGTGTACTTAGCAAATGCTGCAGCTTCTGAGAATGTGGGTGGAGCGGGTTTATTACTAAGAGCAGAGACGTTACCGAGAACAACTTCTGGCTTGAATGTCATGTACACTAATACTGACACGTTCCTTGATAAGAGAGAGGAGTTTGAAACACTACTAAGAGTACACCAACCAGATATTGTAGGAGTTGTAGAACTGTTGTACAAGAATAGGAGAATCGACCCAGAGCAATGTGAGTTCAGTATTGCTGGATATGACTCATTTACGAACCTAACTCAAGAATCCTGCAGGAGGGGGGTGGTTATCTACGCTAGGCAAGACCTTAGAGCCAGCCAGGCGAGGGTACAGGGAGAGGATGTTTTTGAAGAGTCCAAGTGGTGTAAAATTAAATTAAAGGGAGGGGACTTACTTATCGTCGGGTGTATCTACAGATCCCCAAACTGTGGCCCACTAAATCAAAGGAACTTAAAAACCTTAATAAACAATGCGGCGATGCTCAACCCCAGCCACCTCCTTATCATGGGGGACTTTAACTATGGCGACATCGACTGGAGAAACGGGTCCACCCCGAATGACTTGAATAATCCTGCTACTCTTTTTGTAGAAACTCTGAGAGATAATTTTGTGTTCCAACATGTGAGAGACCCGACACATTACAGAGGGGAGCAAACACCCAAGCCACTTGACCTCATCATAACAAACGAGGAGGGTATGGTGGCCAAACTGGAACACCTTGCCCCAGTTGGCACCAGTCACCATACAGTGTTGTCATTCAGATTTAACTGTTACCTAGTTCAAGATAAGGCCAGGCAAAGGTGCAAATATTACAAGGGAAGTTACAATGGGATGAGGGATGAGATAAGGGGTATCAACTGGCCTGACTTATTAAGGTACAAGAACGCAGACACTACGCTGAATATCATAACTAGTAAAATGACCCATTTGATCGATAAATATATACCCAAGACCAAACCCAGTGCTTCTAGGAATACGAGGGGATCCCTACACATGAACCATGCGGCGGTCGACAAAATTAAGAAGAACACCCAGAAATTCAAGACGTGGGTTGGGTCAAACGATAAGCAAGACTGGAGGATGTATGCAAGAGCCAGAAACCAAGCAAAGATAGAGTGTAGGAGGGCTGAAAAGGAGTTCCAAAGGCTGGTTGCACGCGAGGTCAAGTCAAACCCAAAGGCGTTTTACCGCTATGCAAAGTCGAAATTGAAAACGCGAGTAGGAGTATCAGACCTGAGGCTTGAAGATGGTAGTTATGCAGATTCTGACCAGGATAAAGCTGAGGCATTGAACAGCTTCTTTTCCTCAGTGTTCACAAGAGAGGATGCAACTAACCTTCCTGCCTTTGAGGACAGACGGTTCGACACAACACTGACCCACATTGTGTTCACAGAAGAGGGTATTAGAAATAAACTGTCCAGGCTAAAGGTCCATAAGAGTCCCGGACCTGACATGGTGCATCCTAGAGTGCTAAGAGAGTTGTGCAACGAGCTTGCAGAGCCCCTGAAGATTCTGTTTTGTAAATGCCTGGATGAACAAATGGTCCCCAGTGAATGGAAAGTGGCTTATGTGAGTCCTATCTTCAAGAAGAGCGATAGTCACTCCACGAACAACTATAGACCGGTGAGCTTGACCAGCATAATATATAAGTACTTGAGAGTATTATCAGAGATGCCGCGATGGAACATCTACTACGAAACAACCTTGTAAAAGATTGCCAACACGGTTTTATGCCGGGGCGCTCTTGCTTAACACAATTGCTCAAGGTATTGGATATTTGGACCCATATTCTAGAACGGGGTGGTAATATCGACAATATTTACCTAGATTTTGCCAAGGCTTTCGACAGTGTACCCCACGAAAGGCTGAAAATCAAACTGGAAGGGTACGGAATTCGGGGAAATGTCCTAGCGTGGATAGAAGACTTTCTACATGACCGCAAACAGTGTGTGGTGATTAATGGCACGAAATCGTCATCTGTACCTGTAACTAATGGGGTACAGCAGGGTAGTGTATTGGGCCCGCTGTTGTTTGTTTGTTTCATAAATGACATGCCTGACGTTGTACACTCCTCCATACAAATGTTTGCCGATGATGGCAAGTTATTTCGGGAAACTAAGAACCAAGCGGACTGTGAAGAGCTGCAGAAGGACCTCTGTGGGCTCCATGAATGTTCGAAGAAATGGCTGTTGAGATTCAATGTCACGAAGTGTAAGAGGATGCACCTGGGGTATACCAACGGTAAGGAGGAGTATCATATGTCCCAACGGGATGACGAAAATGCATTAGTTGAGACTGTGTGTGAGAAGGACCTAGGTGTGTATGTTGACAATGAGCTGAAGTTCTAGGGCCATTGTGAGAAGAAGGTAAATCAGGCAAATAACTTATTGGGTCTTATAAGAAGGTCGTTCAGGTATCTAGACGGTCCGTCCGTCGTGACGATCTTCAGGAGTGAAGTGCTTCCCCATCTGGAGTACTGTCACCCCATCTGGTCCCCGAGATATGCTAGGGACTGTCAGTTGGTTGAAAATGTTCAAAGGAGGGCCACCAAACTGGTGCCTGCACTGTAGGTTATTGTATCTAAGCTATTGTGCCAAGTAGCAACCCTGTACATAAGCTACTGTGCCGAGTAGCATTCATATATATTATCACGTGGCAACACTGCACGTGTTATGTGGCAACATTGCCCCGAGGCTGCCATATGGCAAGGCGCCTCAGTCTGACTGTGTGAGCCGCGCATGGCACACAGCGTCACCACTTGTATTTCTCTCATCCACAATAAACGGACTCAGTGTTACACAGTGTTTCCCTAGCCATCACTGCATTCTTCAGGGCACACTAGTAACCTTCATGGCACAGTGTCTAGGATCTGTGGACTTACTAAGTGTGTGAACAATGCCGACAGTTACATCTGCGGGTGATGCGCGTCGACTCAGTGTGTTGTGTTGTGTTGCGCTGTGTTTCGCCGCGATGTGCAGTGTTGCTCCATCACAGTGCGTTTTAGTGACGGTGCCAGTGTCAGTGTCAGTGTATTAGTGTGTGTCTAGAGCTGAGTTGAGCATTGGTCTGTTTTTTTTGTGGTACCCACGGAGCACGCAGGCGTACACCCTTCTCGTGCGACATCCGGGGGACACTGACGGTCTTGCCGGACCACGCAGCTGTCCACGCTCCCTCCGCTCTCTCAGACACACGCACGCACGCACTCACTCACTCACTCACAGACAGAACAGTGGACCTGAACCATAAGCGTGATTTTTGTGCTGTTTATGTCTTATATATGTGGTTCGAGCTGTTGAGGCGCCACTTTATATATTAAACAGTGCAGTCCACGCACACACAAAGATGGGAGGTAAGAAGGGACAACGTCAAGATGGGAGACACGACTCCCCACCACCTTCCCCTCCATCGGGCACAGACTCTCATCCTCCACCTCCTGTGACGGACATCGCCACAATTCTGAGGTGGATGGACGACCGGGACGAGCGACGTAGAGAAATGGATTTTCAGAGGGAGGAGACACGAAGAGAGGAGGAAAAGTTGCGTTTTGAGGCACTATTGGCGACCCTGGCGCTAACCCACCCTCCCTCACTCGCAGGTAGCGCGCTTCAAGGCACCAGTACACTCCCTCCTCCACCACACCAGTGTCCTCCAGCTCCCAAGGCATCTGTTCAACCCCCACCCGCCCTCTCACCAGACGTCACGTTTCAGCTTTTTCGTGAGTGGAGGCGGCGTTGGACAGATTACTCCACGATGGTGGACCTTGACAGCATGCCTCCAAACAAACAGCTCATCCAACTGTGGATGTGTTTGTCGCTGGAGACCCAGAGAGTTTTGAAGCACACGTTGCACATGCCTCCCGACTCTACCTCTTCAGTGACGGATGTGCTCGACCTTTTACAGGAGCATGTTAAGGGTCGGAACAACGAGGCTTTGCGTCGCCGTGCCTTTACCAGCTGCAAGCAGGCGGAGAACGAATCCTTTGACGACTTTTTTGTACGTTTGAAGAGTTTGTCTGAGGAGATCGACGTCTGCAAGGCGCACAGCCGGGAATGTGAGGAAGCCTGGGTCAAGCACGGGATCTTGACAGGTGTCAGGCACGAAGAGTTGATGCAGCGACTCATCCCCCTGGACGCTTCCTCCACACTCCAGGTGGTAGTGACTGAATGTCGGTCATACGAGGCCACCAAGTCCGCCACCTCTGCCTTATGGACCCCACCTGCTGTGAGAGCTATCTCACAATACAAGAAGGATAAGAAGGCGGCCAACAACGCGAAGGCTGCCACACGTTCTTCCACGCCTCCGCCTAGTGCTTCCTGTGGCAGCTGTGGAAAGCAGCACAGCCCCAAGACTTGCCCGGCCGCTGACGCACTGTGTCGTGGATGTGACCGTAAGGGCCACTGGTCTAACACAGACAGGTGCCCTGCACGAGGCCACAAGTGTGAGGCCTGCGGTCGCTATGGACACTACGACAAGTGCTGCCGCCAACCCAAGCCCAAAAGCCCGAGACGAGGAGGACAGCAGAGCACTTCCCTCGGGGTGGTTCGCACGCAGCCCCCTCCAGATGGCCCACGCAGCCCCAAGCAGCAGCGGAGTCACATCAGGAGGGTGGAATCGACCACACGCCCCAGGGCTACCCCTCCCCCTACTATCCGAGTCGCCGTCACACACGGTGATGTGTCGGGTCACATCGAGGTGATACCGGACACCGGCGCCGATACTACAGTGATTGGGCTGAAGCACCTCCAGAAACTGGGCCTCACCAAACGTGACCTGGGACCACCGCCGCAGCTGCTGTACTACAATGCGGACGGTTGCCAGATGCCGGACGCTGTGGGCTCCTTTCAAGCAGTGATCACCTTCGGCGACAGGTCGTGTCACAGATGGATCGACGTGCGGCCTACTCTCGCTACACCCTTGTTGTCGTGGGAGCACTGCAAGGAGTTAGGCGTGGTGCCCAGAGACTTTCCCGAGCAGATCCCAGCTGCTCGGTACACCGCCAGCAGGGTGCGTGAGTTAACGAGCGACGCGCCTGGCGCTGCCACACAGAGCTGCCCAGAACCCGCGTCCACTCCCACCCACACAGGACGCTCCCCTGCCCAGATCCTGTATGGTCACCCTCTCCGCTCTTGCGTTCCTGCACACGTCAAGGCCTTTGCGAAGGACTGGCAGACCAGAGCCGAGAGCTGCGACTGCCGCGCCGCTTCACGTGCCCAGGACGCCAAGGCTCGGTATGACGACCGTGCCCGCCCTCTTCAGCCAGTGGAGATTGGTGCCCTTGTCCGCGTCCAGGACCCGACGACGACACGTTGGGACAAGGTGGGCATAGTGATGGGCGTCGGCCGGTCGCGGGACTACAAGGTCAGGATGCCGAGCGGCCGTGTCTGGTGGAGGAACCGCCGCTTCCTCCGGCCAGTCCCAACCCCTGCTGCTGGCCCCCTGACCGAGGACGAGTCACCTACACCTCACGAGGATCCGCCCCACAGTGCACCTCGACGCTCGGAGCGACTTAGGACTAAGAAGTCCGCTCAAGACAAAGACTATGAGCGTGAGGGGGGAGGGAGATGTAGGTTATGTATCTAAGCTACTGTGCCAAGTAGCAACCCTGTACATAAGCTACTGTGCCGAGTAGCATTCATATATATTATCACGTGGCAACACTGCACGTGTTATGTGGCAACATTGCCCCGAGGCTGCCATATGGCAAGGCGCCTCAGTCTGACTGTGTGAGCCGCGCATATCACACAGCGTCACCACTTGTATTTCTCTCATCCACAATAAACGGACTCAGTGTTACACAGTGTTTCCCTAGCCATCACTGCATTCTTCAGGGCACACTAGTAACCTTCATGCACTTCGGCACCTCAGCTACCCTGAGAGATTGGAGCGCCTGAACTTGCCTAGCTTATACTACAGACGGGCAAGGGGGGACCTAGTTGAGGTGTATAAGCATCTCAGGGGGCACTACTCAGTTGAATGTCCTTACCTGGAGCTGGCGGACGTTCGCTCCACAAGGGGCCACAGCTCAAGATTGAAGAAGCCGCAAGTCCAGAAAACCGTGAGGGCAAACTTTTTCGGAGTGAGGGTTGTAAACTCTTGGAACAATCTACCAGAGAGTGTTGTGACGGCACCGAGTGTGAGCTCTTTCAAGAGAAGACTTGACCAACACTGGAGCGGGTTCAGGTACATTCAGGAGCCGGTGCATGCCCAGTATTTGCCAACAGTGCGTGACAGAGACGTGACCGATCGCCCAAGCGGCTAACAAGCCGATCAGTGGCGAAGAGGATAAAAGTAAAAGTAAGTGTGAAATTTTATGTCGAATAAATAAACAAACACCCCTCCCTCGTTGGCTACCTCTCTCCTCGTGCTCCCAGAGAAAACATGGGGGATAATTTTATGCTTTAAGGTGTTTATTTTATGTGATATCTCAGACTAAAGTTAGGAGATTACAATTTGCATTGCTGGAATCCTTGCAAGACAGCCAATAAGTTGAATATAAATGTCATATATTTTGGTCATGATATAAAAATTGTAGTACATTTTATAATATAAAGTTTTTGAACTGTATTTTTGGGTAGATTTACATAAATATCCTCATTTATTGTCATCCATTTATATGCACACTCCATACCCAAAGAAACGTAAAATAAATAAACGAGCCGGGTGCAAAGCCGGAGCGTACAGGCACGAATTTGATTACGGCAGTAAAATTGGCACATCCGGCGGAAATTAGGGCACGTTTATATTCCAATTAATCGGTACGTTACAAGAATGGCATCAATTTTAAATGTATTCACCCGGGTGATTTCAGTGGCATTTTAAAAGGAGAGAAGCCGAGTAGGACCGTCAAATAAAGACACTCCGACCCGCGGCTGAGACCGTCCAACGCGTCACCCGAACCCCACCCCTCGCTGGCCGAATATATACAGAGTTACATTTGATTTGGACATAATGATTGAATACATTTAGAGGGTTGTACAGTACAGGAGTTGTGTGTGTTTTAGATGGCAATAGTGTATAGATATGTTTGTGTGGGGTGAGTGTATACTGTAGAAAGAATGAATTTAGATGTTTTAGTTGAAGTTGGTTTGGGAATTAGTATAATGTGTGTTATTAGATAATCGTTTATACATTCGTCGGAGTAATCCGTTCGTTTCGATTGCAGACGAGCGAGCCGAGACGAACGGAGACGGATCGTACGGTTGGCGCGGGAGAGCCCGTCGGAGTCGCTTCGGACGAAGACGCCCGTCGACGCAGAAGAAGACGCGCATTGACACGGCATCGCGACGTACACGTCGTGCCCGAGCGGCGCAATTCCTCCGAGGACGATTTTAATGTGTCGGGGCGTAAAATTGACGCACGTTCCGCGACGACGTCTATAACGTCCGCGGCGCGGTCTTTACTCGTCCTCTGCGTACATAGAATAATTTATATCTTTTGTGTACTTAGAATAATTCATATGTGTTGTGGACTTAGAATAATTTATATCCTTTGTGGACTTATAAAAATATATATCCTTTGTGTACATAGAATAATTTATATCCTTTGTGTACATAGACTAATAACCTGGGATACTGATGCATAAAGGGTACGCATGCGTCGCATAATGTTAGGTATACTGCCAGATTCTGGGGTCACTAAATCTAAGGGGATAACTTACCTCTAATGTTAATTTGTAAGGGTCGCTGCCACCAGACCCCCTCTGGACAGCATGTAGCTCGTTAGGTAGCGGGCAGAGTGGACTAGGCATTGGGTTAGGTTTTCCGTTGACCAGATCGATAAGGGTAAAGAAGGGTGAAACCATAACATGTCTTAATTGATTTATTCCTTATAAAACATACTGGTAAAAGAAACATATACATGAATTGGCCTTCCTCAGAAGAAGAACGGAAATATGGTTACCCAGATGGGCCCCAGACTCTTACATTGATGGCGTGTTATCCATCTATTTATTGCATAACAATCTGTGACCACCTTACCTCGGTGGTTCCTTCTTACAATATCCCTTAACACATCAGACTGTTCCACCTGTGTGGAATCTAGCA
>NW_024711702.1:0-51018 GCF_018991925.1 Homarus americanus | reverse complement strand
AACGCTCTTGTGCATTATGCAGAAGAACCGACAGCCACACCCTTATCCATTACCTCCAAGATGTCCCCACGCACAACGTAAGCTGCATTAGTAAAACATGACCCGACTAGAAATAACCTATTTCGTCAGTGGGTCAGTTAATCGGTCAGTCAATTTTTTTTATAGAACTGAACAACACAATTAAAAGACTTTCTACTTCGTCTCGTTATAGGTAAATTTAAGTAATTGTTGATTTACTCTCACGTGTATCCTAAGGCCATAATCTGCAATGAGAGACCACAAAGACGACACTGCTGTTCTACCTGTATTTGACTCAAACCTTTAAGTTCTGGTGTTGCTGAAAACTAGCATTCTAAACTAATTCACGTTAAGGCTAAGGATGATTGTTTTCAAGTAATCTAAACCAGAAGAGAAATCTATTTGATTTAGGCTGATATGAAATCTTCAGTAAATCACAGGAAAAATGAAAATAATTAGATTTTCTTTAATAACTCTTACATAAGCCGTTGTCAACATCGATCCTGCATATGAATGGCCCGTGCTTTTCCAGGCGGTCGTCGGCAAGTTTGTGAATGTGCAGAAACTCGACCACCAACTGTGTCGGTTATTCTCCTTACTATAACCAAACCGTATTTCTGGCTCATTCGTCTATTTGCTACAGCCATTACCAGTAATGGGTCTCGGGCTGTATTTTATCTCTCCCAGGAAGGTCATCAGCAGTTGAATTCGTAATCAGTTTGCACAATGCATTCAGATGATCTCAGGACACAGTTATAGGAAACCGGCTCTTGGGCAAGTCAAAGAAGTCTAGAATTACGAGAGCAAAGGGTGAGGAAGTAAAACTGTACGTTAGGCATGTAACAATTATCACAGGAAGAAGATATATGATTATATATTGAGCATAAAATGAAATTACACTAGTTAAGGATTGAGAAAAATTAAAATATATGGCTTCACAAGTACTGTAAAGTCGCGAATAAAATTCTGTCGCCTGCTGTTGAACCACGAACCCCGAGATTCAGACTCGTGAATCCGAGGTTTTTGTGGACAAAATAATGCATTTGTTTACTCCTTCTGGTTCACACGCCTGATTCTCGGGGTCTGTGGAGCAGCAAGAAAGGCTACAGGAATTTTGTTCGCAGCTGCACTGTCAGTCCACGTAACTTTAAGCCCCACAGATTGGCGGCCCACAAAATTCTAACCGGCAATTTCACTGATGCATCCTCTCACCTCACCTCCAGAAAGATACAAAACAGGCAATTAATCGGTGATCAGCCATGGTGTCAAGTCAATGCTACCCTCGAACTAGTTAACATCGATAAATAAATTAAATTTGTACTTCCGTTTCTAAAACCAATCCGTGCGTATGTATCGGTTACGAACATGGTAGAATTATAACATGATGTTGGCTTCGAAACAGGGCACTGTTTATTTGCATCGGATATTTCACCAATGAGCGTTGACCAGAGTAGAGTGGTGGGGTAAGGTCGATATAAGGGATCGTATTAGAAATGAAACAATGTTGTTTTGTTTACGAAAACTATGCCAATGTTAGGGTTAATAATTGGACATCATAAATGGCCTTAAAAGGTGAACTAGTCGCAATGTATATAGGACTGATCATGTATATACTGGTTTTAGAGAGAGAAACCCAATTGTCTGTTTCTCCTTTTATTGAGGAACTGCTGTTGATACAATTCCAGAGCGGTAAATCACTGTAGCTTTGAGTGTTAAGAGAAGGACAGGGGCTATGTAATAGACCGTTTAATCATGTCCTTTGATGGAAACTTTGAGGGGAATTCTATGAGTAGTGACCCATCGAGGAGAACGGAATAGGCACGTCGTCCTCCTCGAGGGAAGACGGAACCATCCACGATATATTCCTCATTAATAATTAATTCTACTTGTGTACTGAATGTCGCTTCATTCGTTCTCGTAAATACTGTTAATTTGTAATTCATTAAAAGTTTAAGATGAAATAATGAAACATTAATGTAGTTTGCCCGCCAAAAACCCGACGCTCTTGAAGTTTCAAAAATAAATAAATAATAATAAAAAAAAAACTTGATTATCTGAAATACTGAACTATCAACACGTCCAGTACTGCCCAGCAAAACCCCTGCCATAATTTACGTCTCACATTAATACTAAAATAAATCCATCGCGTCTGTGGGATTTACCGAGTGGATACTGAATCTATCACGACGGACGGACAGATTGACGGATGGATGGATGGACGAACGGACGACAGCGTCGTTACTAAATTGCATATCCTCAAACTTTCTATCCGGGAGGAATACTGAGAGTAAGAATTTAACACCGGCCAACAAGAAACGGCGCTCCCAATACAGTAAAACGAATGACTTTCTAGGATCATAAAACTCAGAAATTTGGTGTTTGATGCAAGTTTTGGAAAACGTCACCTCTCAAAATTTCATAAAAATACTTTGATGTTCTTCAAACACGAGGGGGTGTCTAGTGCTCAGAGGTGTGAGGACGTACTGTAGCTGAGGCATGAGTGAGGACGCTCCCAAACATATACTGTAAACGGAAGGAGAGACCCAATTCGCCAAAAACATTGGTCTGTGATGCTGAGCTGTGATGGGGTAAACACTGAAATTTCAAGCTCAATGGTTCCCTGTCCTAGGGACCTTAATCCTAATCGCCCTTGTAGTTTGGTACCCACAAACTTTTATGGGAGATTTTGTATAATTTGGGGTGGTCCATATCTCAACTTATATTAGACACGGAGCCACAATTTTTTGCTCTGATCCTAGGTTTTGGTTCAGTGTAAAGGTTTGGGTAGGGATAGAAACCTTACCAGCCTAATCAGCATCTTATAAAAGGAAATCAAGAACCATGGTTTTCCGAGGAATAACAATAACCGTTCGAGATTGACATCTCTTTACTATAAAAATATAACACAAAACTCTGACACCACTCAACAAACATGAAATAACAATTACGAGAGTCAAACAATTATGAGAATCAACAATTTAATGCAGCCAAACAGTTAATGGAAATCCAACAACGAATGGAATCAAACAATTAATGGAAGTAAATAATTAATGGGAGTCAGCAATTAATGGAAGTCGAACAATTAAGGGAGTCAGCAATTAATGGAAGTCGAACAATTAAGGGAGTCAGCAATAAATGGAATCAAACAAACAATAATCAAACAATGAACAGATATTTCCTACGGCAGCGGCCCTGGGGAAGGTTCTGGAACGCAGTGATCCACTATCAGGGGAAGGTCCATTCAGCCCTCACCTGCCGTGGCGATGTTTTGCTAGGGCAGGAGTAACACAGGGCACAGAGGGGGAGATGAACTGGCGGTCATGGCAGTCGCGGTTGATAGGTGAAAGTCTGGGGAAACAGCCAACGAGTCTAGAGCCTTCATGAGAACACCACCAGAATCTGGAAGAACAGCGGGGAGTTGTGTCTGGTTTGCTATCTGGGTAATGTCTGGGTCGGTGTCAACGCAGCAGTCACCTTCTCATCTCGGTCTAACCCTCCAAGTGGGGGTCGTGAGCCAGCAAACGAGCGAGCGAGCGACGGCAACCATCTTCCTGCTCCTTACTGCCCTTACACAGCTCCCAACAAAAAATCTACTAAGGTACATTAAAACTTAAGATTAGTACACAAACATAATCATCTTACAAAAAATGCTTAAATACATAGCAAAACAAGGAAGGGTCACAAAAGAATAGGTGGTAACCTGATGTCCAAAACGTAAGGCCGTATCAAGAACTGCACGTGGATCCACTTCAGTGCAGGTTTAAGTTTGGGCCTATTTCCAGTCAGAGGATTCTTCTACCTCGTCAGGTGTTATCAGCAAACGGCACCCGAGATCATCAGAATCTGGCGCCTGAACTTCACAGGAACTCTTAATGCCTCGATTGACTCCAGCTTGGGAACGTCGTCAGGACCTGAGCAATGTGGGTCCTGCATTATATTTCCTTAACAAATTAGCTTGATGTAATTTAAGCTTCTTAGAGAAAGGTGAGAACGGGCCAACAAAATCTATGGCTGAACGAGAAAATGCTTCAGCAATGATGGGTAAGGGTTCAAGGAACAGGACGGGCTCTACCCTTAACGACATATGGGCACTGAGCACAACTCTACAAAAGCTCTAATATCCGCTCCCATACCTGGCCAGTAAAACTGATCAGCAACCTTCCTATAAGTTTTCCTACGAGAACAGTGTCTTGCTAGAGGCTCTCGCGAGCTGCAGAGAGAATGTTACTACGACAAACAGCAGGGACAACATGTAAGAACCGACCTACTTTGGCTGGTCGCTTGGATGACACACAAGACCTGTGTAACAGACCATTACTAACAAACTTATAAACCGACCCATCTCTAACCTTATCCTCTTCCCCGGAAAGTCACCTTCTCCCTTACACGCGTCAGAGTAGTACACGAGGCTTGAAGCTTGGTAACTCCTTGGGTGTGACAGTCAGAGGCAACAAATTCGGCAGGGCCAGGGATGCGTCAGCTTCTTCGCCAACCGTGTCTCCACAGCTAGGACCTTTTCTGGAGATGGGGCGGTGAGGGTGGCGAGGGAAGTCGGCAAGGGCGAGGAGGGTGCCCTTGGTGGCGGGAGACTGGTGCTGTGGTGAGGAGAGTTTTAAAGATTCCGCCGTTAGGGAGCTGCCATGCACAGGCCAACCGGCCTATTGCAGACTCCTTATTTTCTTATGTTAACACCGGAACATTACCAATGAGAACACTAGGAATTTAATTGGAGCTCTACCACATTAGACCAACCAGTGAAATAGGGGCAACGCAGGTAGCACCTAACGGGGAATTGGTCAACACGACCTAAATAATCGGCGACACTAACCTTCGGGCAGCTGGAGATGTCAGCGTCAGGCAGGGTCTTCAGAGACAATAATGCACGAGCAACCAGTGTCCCTGATGATAGTAGATGCCCTAGACCCATTTATTGTTCCGCCGACACAATAACGGGGCAGCTCCTGTCTTCCAAACAGAATACGACCTTGTAGGCTGATGAGTGTCAGTAGATTTGAAGGCGAGGGCATTCCTGGGACAGCAAAACGAATGTGCCCTTCCTCCCCGCAGCTGGACACCGCACGGCTGGTGAACTACTCCGCTGTACTCCTGAGGATGGTCTCGGAGGACAGAGGCTTCGCAATCTTCACTACAGGAGGGAAGACTTGGGGTATGCGTTGCGAGCGGACGCCCAGTTGTCAGCAAGATGTACAGCTTCCCTGCTTCGCTGGCCGGTGTTCCTTGATGAAAATTCTCAAGTCTGGAGGTAGAGAAGACAAAAACTGATCTAATATCATAGTTAGACTCAAAGGTTTCCTCAACCTCTGACGCCTCTAGCCATTGTTGAAAAACCGACCCAGGTGGATTGAAACTGCTGTTATGTTTCTCCTGCTATAATCTTCGTTCTGCGGAAATCAACACTACATCCTTGACCACCGAAGGGTCAAGACGTACCTGGCGCTCCTCTCGGAGCAGCCAGGTCAACTGTTGTTGGCCCATACCAACTCCCTCCCTGGAACCCTCCTCCCCACCGGAATATCAACAAGTTCTCGCCAGAAGTTACTATTTCATTTAGGAAAGGAATGGAACCAGTGTTAATGAACAGTGGTGAACAGTGCTTAAGTCAGTGAGAACAACTCAACAGTAACAGTCGTACCAAGTTAACCTTCACACAGTGAGGTCCCAGGTACCCAGTGATAACGGCCCGGAGACCCAACAACCAGCGATGTGTTAATCCGTCTACGAGAAGCCTGGGACCACACTCACTCATATAACACCATCTGTGAGGGAATTACTACACCACGTCAGATCCTCATAACACCATATGTGAAGGAGTACTACACCACGTGAGGCCCCTCATAACACCATCTGTGAGGAATTACTACACCACCTGAGGCCCCACATAACACCATCTGTGAGGGAATTACTACACCACGTGAGGCCCCGCATAACACCATTTGTGAGGGAATTACTACACCACGTGAGGCCCTCATAACACCATCTGTGAGGGAATTACTACACCACGTGAGGCCCTTCATAACACCATCTGTGAGGGAATTACTACACCACGTGAGGCCCCGCATAACACCATCTGGGAGGGAGTTACTACACTACGTGTTTGCAGTTCAACACCTACAATAATCTGTATGTTCACTGTATGTTCCTTTACCTTTCTAATGAAGGCTTTTGTTAAACCACCAATGTATGTAATGTCATTTATGTCCAATGTATATTTTCAGCCTTCGGGCTGCAGAACTTTTTCAATAAACCGTCAATTATTATTATATTATTATTATTATTATTAAGTCTTCGGCAGACATGGACGTAAATCTCTACAGGTTTACCACTCATTAGGCTACCCAACCTTACATAGCTATCTGGGTCCATACCATGCAGCTCGGCTACCCATTCAAACCTAACAAGGTACGAGGCGATGTCTCTCCTTCACGATAAACAGGCAAGCTGGGTTTTACCACACTGTCTTGTATATGGCCAGAGGATTCTGGTCTACTTGAAGCATCATCAATCCTAGGTCCTTTTCTGCCTGCAATCTCTCTCTCTCTCTCTCTGGCGACCACATACCGACCAACCTCAGTACCTGTCAGACCTACAGTAGGGCCACCGTTGACCTTTCAACTCCCCAAACTAGACACAATGATACGAAAGGCCAAGACAAAGAGAAAAATAAACAACTTACCCCCACAAATAGCCAAAAGTAACTATTTAGTGGCTCAATCAAACCAATAAATGGTTTGATCCGACTGGAGGAAACCTTTTTTTGCACCCAGCCCAGAATCACCTCAGGAAAAAGAACCGCACCAGGTGAATTACCAAAATGCTATGACAGCATCCACGGTGCACCCCAACCAACACTAATTAACTTCCCTAGCACAAGGGAGAGCAACAAAATTAGCACAACAGAAGGAAAGGGATAAGCACCGAACAACACTTACTTCCGGCCACAGACAGCAAGGCAGCGCACAGGCGACTTACAACAAACACCGGAACGAATGTTAGCCTCAGAAACGAAAGGTCAGAGACAATCCTCGCAAGGTCGCCACTTGTAAGACTGGGACTTAGGGATAGAAATCCTTACCAGGGCTTAATAGCCATGGTTTTCTGAGGAATAACAAACAACCGTTTGAGATTGACATCTCTTTCTTAAAAAAATATAACACAAAACTTGACACCACTCGACAAACATCAAATAATAATTACGAGTCAAACAATTATGAGAATCAACAATTAAAGCAGTCGAAAGTTAAGAAGTCCAACAATGAATGGAATCAAAACGTTAATGGAATCAAACAATATGGAAGCAAATAATTAATGAGTCATCAATTAATGGAAGTCGAACAATTAAGGGAGTCAGCAATTAATGGAAACAAACAAACAATTGAATCAAACAATGAACAGATATTTCTACGGCAGCGGTTCCTGGGGAAGGTTCTGGAACGCAGTGATCCACTCTGGGAAGGTCCATTCAGCTCTCACTCGGAGGCGAGGCGATGTCTTGTTGGCTCAGGAGAACACAGGGGCACAGACGGGGAGATGAACTGGCGGCGTGACAGCCGCGGTAGTGTTTGGGGGTAGGTGTCCAGAGGTTGACAGTCGATAGGTGAAGGTCTGGGGAAACAGCCCACGAGTCCAGAGCCTTTGTGAGAACACCACCAGAATTTGGAAGAACAGAGGAAGAATGTCTGGTTTGCTATCTGGGTAAGTCTGGGCCGGTGTCAAGGCAGCAGTCACCTTCTCACCTCCGTCTAACCCCAAGTGGGGCGGAGCCAGCAAACGAGCGAGTGAGCGACGGCAACCATCTTCCTGCTCGTTACCGACCTTATAATAGACTTAAGACAAACCTGAAAGTGTCACCGATTCCTGCACCTGGGAGACAATAGTTGTCTCCCAGGTGTGGCGTAATTATTACTCTCACCATAACTTGGAGGATCACCACACAAGGTGGTGTCAATACTTTCGGAGTTAGACCGACTGCATAACGAGGCAGACAAGCGCCAACGCTGGAAAGACACTGCAGCCGCCCTCCAGCACTAGATGTAGCCTCCCCACATGTGCAACATCTGTGATCGACCCTGTTGGTCCTGTGTCGGCCCTTATTAGTCACCTCAGAACTCACCAACCTAGGTGACTTCCTCAATAACTCATATCATTGTATCATAGCAGGATGATCGTCATACTCGATTCCGGAGTGACAGCAAAGTAGTAGTAGAATAGATAGATATTCGTGTGTGTTTTTATTTAGGTATTTGCTTATTGTTTATTCACTCATCAGTTTATGTTGTGCTGAACACTAGCGAAGATAGTGTAGGATGAACAACATCACTTTACCATCCAGATATACGGCCAACGACCTCTGCTTATGTTGACGGTTCAGACTCGATGTTATCTGAAAATATTTAAGATTTAATGATCAACTGTATAAGTAAAGATATGTTTGTTGATAGTGAAAAGATCGAATTAGATTCTATGAGAAATGAAGACACGTTGTAACAGTATACTGCGTCGCTAACTTTACTGACGTGTATATAATGTTCCAGAGATGATTCACTGTATAGTTGTGATAGGTGTTAGTGGTTAGAGTTGAAAAGGATCAACTATTTGGTATTGTGATTTAGTATTGTGGGTTAACATAGTTACCTGTAGCTACGAAAGGTAAACACTTATAAGATATGGATTTCAAATTTATCATATGATCTACTATATATGTATAGGAATACAAACAGTAGTTGTATTTTAGGGATTAAATGTATCCCATGTAGTATAATGGTTGCCCCTCGTGTAACGATGATGGGCCGGCCCAAGGGCCACCTAGGGAGGAATTTGTTTAAGTGTAGAGCTGTCGCCAACACAACAACCACACCCTAAGTTAACGAGCTGCATGGAATAGTCCGAGAAGACCGACAACTCGCCAACTGCACTTGCTAACCATTACCCCGGAATACGATCTGCAAATCGATTAACATCCAGGTCTCCAGTTACTGCTGGGTAGACAGAGGCAAATGGCGTAGAGAAACTTGCCCATAGTTTCACCCTGCCCGGGGATCGAACCTGGTCGGCTCACTTGCGAGGCGAGCAAGCTGATGATTACACCACAGGTCGCCCATGTAGTATACTGTGTAGATGTATACAGTGGTGGTGATCTCTGCTTTCAACATAATCCCTAACTTTTTTCTTTTGTTCACTTTGACTTCTCTGTGTACAAACTTTACTCAGGTGTCCAACAACTCTCACCGACCATGTACAAAACGTTCAACATAATCCTACAGCCCAACTCTGTTCACGCTGACCTCACTTACTGTAATATATACACAGCTGGACAACACTCCCACTATGACCACCAGCTAGATATATCTCTAACTAATTATCACAACTGACAAACTTTCATCTCTTGTCCTTTAAACCTCATCTTTTTTTCATTAAAATTCAATCCAGTCAAATAACAAGAACCACTGTTGTGGTAAAGGAAATGCTTGAAATGTCTGCCTCAAAATGGTAGAGCAGAAAATAAACCATCCGGAAAACCTCTTCATTCCCCACCTCCCGTCATAAGCCCCCGTGGTGACAAGACAGCGTAATAAAACATAAGAACAAAAGAAAGGAGGAACTGAAGGGCCTATTGGCCCATACCGGACAGTCCGTTTACACCAACCCTTATCGCTCATTTACTTTTATCTTCTTTCACCACTGATCGGCTCGTTAGCCGCTTGGGGATCTGGCACGTCTCTCTGTTACGCACTGTTGGCAAGTACTGCATGCACTTTCTCCTGAATGTATCTGAACCTGCTCCACTTCTTGTCATCTGGTCTTGACAGAGCTCACACTTGGTGCCATCACAACGCTCCCGGGCAGATTGTTTAAGAATTCACAACTCTCACTCCGAAAAAGTTACCCTCGCAGTTTTCTGGACTTGCGGATTCTTCAACCTTGAACTGTGACTCAGCGAGTTCGAGTTAGTGAGAAAGTTCGGTAACTTGTTCCACTCATCCACTACTCTATTTCTAAACCAGTGTTTACCTGTCTTGCGCCTAAATTTAAATTTGTCTAATTTAAAACCATTGCTACGATTTCGCTCCTGGTTGATAGTTTGAGTACCGTTGTTATATCACCTTGTTTAACCCTGACTTCCATTTATACACCTCAGTCATATCGCCCTCACTCTACGTCTCTCGAGGAGTGCAAATTCAGATGCTTTAATCTGTCCCTATACTCAAGGTTCCTAATGCCCGGGATTAGTCTTGTCAACCTATTCTGTATGCTTTCTAGGATTCGATATCCATTCTGTAGTTCGGTGACTAAACTTAACTGCATAATTCAAGTGGGGTCTCACAAGCCCAAGATATAGTTTTAAGATGACCTTTTGACAGAGGTAGCGATATCAAGGTTGATCTAGTGATGGACCCTAAGATTTAAACTCTCCACCTTCTAAAACACAGAGGAGACCAGTCCTGTCTGGCCTTCACCCTTCTCCCCACCTTCACAAACTAATGGAAACTTATCTCTCTTTATTTTGAACATTGTGCAATGTGCATATTATATATTGATTTAGATAGGTGGAAGTAGATAGGCAGGTAGGCGATAGGTAATGATGTGTATGTCGGTAGATATGTAGATAGATAGATTAGATAGTTTAGGATAATATATATGAGTTTAATCAAAAGGTTGAGAAGTTGAGAAAATATTTGATAATGAGGAATTCTGGGGTACGAATTTTCATCTCCAGGTCACTAACTGGTTCCGTTTTTAGTTTCAAGGTTTGTTTTTATTTTTATTCAAGATTCCGTTTTGTATTCAAGGATAGATGGTTGAGTTACAGAAAGCCATCAGGGAATGTTATGAGGAGGAAAGTAACACGTCAGCCTCCTTCCTCCGTCTTTTTGCGTTAGGAGAAAGACATAGATAAAGAAAGAGATTGAAAGGCAGATATGGAAAAGAAGCAAGAGAGAAAGAAAAAGATAAGAGAAACGAAAGAGAGAGGAGAAAGAGACCACTATATCTCTCAGAACTTACTTTCGTCTTTACATAAATTTTCTTTAGTATCGTCGTAAATTGCCGGAGACAAGGAGCCTTCTGCTCATTCCTTCGAGTAATTCATCAAGTGTTAGTGGTGTATACCTGACCCACCCACACGGGGGTGTACAGTACCTAGCCTCTACTCCTGCCTCACCCAACCTGGTGTGTAGAGTATCTGGCCCCCTACCTCCCTCACCCACCTGGTGTGTACAGTATCCGGTCCCCTACACCCCTATAACCCCACCTGGTGTATGCATTGCCATGTCCCCACCTCTCTCACCCCACCTGGTGTGTACAGTAAATGTTACACCTCCCTCACCCCACCTGTTGTAGGTATTACCCGGCCCCTACACCTTCCTCACCCACCTGTTGTGTCAACACAGTACCTGGCTCCTACACCTTCCTCACCCCACCTGTTGTGTATAGTACCTATTCACCTTCCTCACCCCACCTCGTGTGTACAGTACCTGGCCCCTACACCTTCCTCACCCCACCTGGTGTGTACAGTACCTCCCTACACCTTCCTCCCCACCTGGTGTGTACAGTACCTGGCCCCTACACCTCCCTAACCCCACCTGGTGTGATCAGTACCTAGCTCCCTACTTCCTCCACCCCACCTGGTGTGTACAGTATCTGGCCCCTACACCTTCTCACCCCACCTGGTGTGTACAGTACCTGGCCCCACCACCCTCACTCCACCTGGTGTACAAACCTGTCCCCTACACCTCCCTCACCCCTACCTGTTGTTGTATAGTACCTGGCCCTACACCTCCCTCACCCCCACCTGGTGTGTACATTACCTGGTCCCCTACACCTCCCTCACCCCACCTGGTATGTGCACTACCTGGTCCCCTACCTCCCTCACCGCACCGCACCTGGTGTGAACAGTACCTGGTACCTACACCCCATCACCCCACCTGGTGTGTACAGTACCTAGCTCCCTACCTTCCTCCACACCCCACCTGGTATGTACACTACCTGGTCCCCCACCTCCCTCACCCCACCTGGTATGTACACTACTGGTCCCCTACACCTCCCTCACCGCACCTGGTGTGAACAGTACCTGGTACCCTACACCCCCATCACCCCACCTGGTGTGTACAGTACCTGGCCCCTACACCTCCCTCACTCCATGACTACTGAGTCTAAATGGATCCAAACTAGCCTACACATATGAAGATGTTTGGACTAGACCACCTGTACAAAGTTGAGACACAACAGCGCTTCCTGCCACCCTGGCAGACAGTTCCTTCGATATCACAATACCGACGTATCCGCCTAAAATTAATTATACAACGTTTATCTCCAACACACTGCCAAATTGAAGCTCTTGAACACATACACATCTACAGACTGATGATAATATCACACAGACCATCTACACTGATGGATCTAACACCACTATTTGTGACTCAACCTGACGGTAATATTATTGAAAGGAGTTAGAATTCAACTGTTACTGACAGTCTCATCATCACTGACTCTCTATCCTCAATACTTCCTTGGCACCTCGACTCAGTTGTCACGCTCTTGTCTCGAAGCCAGACACAAATATGGTGCCTTGTTGACCGGGGTGTCAGGGTCAAACTGTTGTGGATCCTCTCACATAGGCCTCATAAAACATGACAGAGTTGATGCCTCGCCAAACTCGCGTCTAACAAAGACACCGTTGAATACAATTTGGGTCTGTCAAAAGAACCCTTAAAACTGTAATTAGGAAAGAACTTATTGATGAGTTTGACGCAAGTGAACAAGTGCAAACAGGCACTAGTCGATCCAGATTTACCATGATGAGATGTATCAAGTGAAACATGTATATGAGAAGTAACAAGATCACTAGATTACAAGATGTTGTAACCGCTAGATTAAGGTTAGGATATAAGTACCTTTGGCAGTATGTTCCTCAATGAATATGTCAAACTAAGTGTTAAAGTGTGTGGCCATACATGGCCACACACTTGAACTACCGTTCCTCGACTGTGTGAAGATAGAACCTTTGAGGACAGGTCAAGCACACTGTGTGTGAAATGGCACAACACTTCATCTCTAATGGAAGATAGCCGACATATTAAGATTGTATCCACTTTTTGCCGTAACTATAAAAATTATCATGCAGAACCAAATACGCAATGTACTTGAATATCACGTAAATGTGAATAACAAATGTGAGGCCAGACATACTGCCTCACACGCCTGTACTCGCGCATTTGTGAATAAGTTACCCTTTATGTATAGAACTAAACAAATAATGTAAATGAAATAATGTGGAACATTCAGTGCCATAATATCCTGACAACGGGGGTTAATTATTATGACCCTTTGTAAACCCTACTCTGTAATCCTTTTGCGCTACCGCTCACAGGATGAGTGTGGATTGCACAATAAAGTAGCCGCTGCAAGCAACAAAATCAAATCAATCCCTCACTCCACCTGTTTTGTTCACTACCTGGTCCCTACACCTCCCTCACCCCACCTGTTGTGTACAGTACCTGGCCCTACACCTCCCTCACCGCACCTGGTATGAACAGTACCTGGTACCCTACACCCCATCACCCCACCTGGTGTGTACAGTACCTGGCCCTACACCTCCCTCACTCCACCTGGTGTATACAGTACCTGTCCCCTACCTCCCTCACCCCACCTGGTGTGTACACTACCTGGTCCCCTACACCTCCCTCACCCCACCTGGTGTGTACACTAACTGGTCCCCTACACGTCCCTCACCCCACCTGGTGTGTATGTACTGACAAAAAGTACTTCACCTTTTGCTCACACTACTTCAAGGTGGATAGTCTGTGTCAGGGACCATGTGCAGAAGTCGTAGACATCTGTTCTGGAGTCAGCTTTCAGGGTGTCATTTGTTTGCAGCTCAACAATCTCAAATTCCATTGCAGCAGTCAGGGCAGAGGTCTATGATAACTAAGGTCAGAAATGACACTGGCACATTACATCCTTAAATCTTGATTGAGACTCCTCCTCAATCCCTCAGTAATTCCTCAAATGCATCATCCTGAAATGTTGCAAATATTCTGGATCATTTTGATGGCTGTGAGCTTTGAAAGTGAACAAACTGTCTGTCAAGTATGAACAGTCCTGTAATATTATTTTGGAATGTGGAACACGCAGGATGCTACATGATGTCTATCTTTCCCTGCAACTGGAACTCGGTGAATTCAGATGACAGGTGATATCAGTCAAAAACCCATCTTCATTATTCGCTCTGGATTCTCCAATTCTGGCTAGTTTTCCTTACTTCCAAGAAACTCGCGAATTTGAAGACTAAAAATCGTTCAAGTACTTCTCCCGAGCATGAAGTTGCTGTATTCTATCCGTACTCCTCAGCAGTTCACGAAACTGGCGGTGATTTAGTGCTCGTGAAACAATAAAATAAAATTGACCACTCGTACATGCATCATTTGCAACTCACAGTTTTGAGTTTTGCCACAAGTGCCTCCTGGTTTATGATGCAATGAAAAGTGACAAAATTGGGGATATCCTCTGTTTCCTCATCAGACCGACAAGTCCTTCTTTTCCTTTTTTCATGATGTGGGCGCCGTCAGTGCACAGACGCGAGATTTGACCAGTTCAGATTATTCTCACGAAAAATTGGTAGAAGTGCAGCCAAAATATCCTCTCCTCTCGTTTGGCCTTGTGGTAATATACTACAAGACTCTTCCCAAACGAGTCCTCTTCGGAAACCTCACACATAACTGGGCGACATCACACACATCTGTGCTTTCATCAATGCAATGCTGAAACATGGTGCAGCTGATACATCTGCATTTAACTGGCCATGAACGTCATTACCAAGTTCTTCAATCCTTCTTATTATTGTTGTGTCTGATAGCTATAGTCCTTATTTGTTTTATGATTGCATCTTTGTTTATTGAGTTAGCAAACATTATTTCTGCTGAGGTTAAAAATCCTCTTTAACTATCTCTTCGTCTGTAAAGGCCTTCTTAATCCTAAAGATCCATGCCTCTGTCAAATTATCAGCAGCAGGGTCGATATGTAATCGTTATTGCTGTCCTACTATCAAGGCATTAAGTTACTCAATTTTATTTTCTTAGGTTACTCCCAGGCGGGCACATCTGATTGAAGTTTGCATGTGTTGCTCTGAAATGGCGTTCCAATTGCCACGTTTAAAATCAGAGCACTCCCGACAAATTAAACAAAGTGGTTGTACCTGAAGCAGGAAGACAAATTCGTCAGTCCTTTTTCTTGGCTTTTTGTGTTCATCTTGTATCGCTCGTACCTCTCTTTTTTGGTCTTCTCCTCATTTGAGTCTGCCTGTTAACCACTCGTTTCTCCTCCATCCTTATTTTCTTCTGGCCGGGTCTGGGGTGGTTGCTCATCATTATTGCGCTTTTGTTTGATCACAAATCGAACCATCATCACGGACACTTACTTGCTGCGCTTTGGTTTCTAAAACAGTTAGCCCACCGTAGCTAGCCTCTGCCACCAACAGTTTATTCGTCACTCTCAAATCTCTGTGGCCTATTCCAAACGAACAATTGCAAATCCCAAAAAGGAAGGGATACATCCAGTCTCTCGCTTGAACAAAACTGAATTAGCGAGACAGCCGGGCTAGAAGCATCACGCGTCAGGGTTTTTCCTGTACTGTTCCTGTAGGCTGGGGCAAATGTGAAAATGTTATCTATGTGGCTTCGCCTTCCATCTCACCTCATGAAAATATGTGTTTTGCACTAAAATTATTGAGAGACTGCTTTTATGTAGCCTTTGCGTGTATAATAAAGTATTTATTTCAAAAAGCCGCAAATTAAGTCGTCGTGAGCCACGCAATGAAAGAACCTACAGTGGCAATGAATTGGGGACGTCTATATTCACCGACTCACTGTGAAATTCATGCTCCCAGTTACTGAGTGTGTCCCTCCAAAATCGCTATAAACCAGATGACTCACAATTACACCCACCCCACGCTACTACTACTACTACTACTTTTTTCCTATAACGTGGCCTCCAGCCTCCCCAATAGCCACACCTTCGCCGCCATTGTATTACCTAAATACTAAATATTCTAATACATAAGTAGCCTCCTATCTGTGTTGAATTAGTTGAGCCGCAGATCTATACATTGTTCAGTATTTGCGGCCTCATAGTCAATATCTGCAGCAGTTGTCGAAAATTGGGGGAGAAGCTCTCATTCCCCTAGGTAGAGCAAAAGCCAGCCGAAGGAGAAAGACAGCCGACATCTCATCCAGGCTGTAACATAACTTCCTGGGCTGCTGCTTCTGTTTGGAGATCACCTCCTTGAGGTCTGGCGTAAAACATCTTGCATGGTCACATCCCACCAGGGTTGTGAACACTAGAGGAGTGAAGCTGCCTTGATCAACGTTTGCAGATTCTCTCCCATATGCCCTTATCTTGTGTCGTTCTCTGATTCTCCTGTGTTGTTGCAACATCGAGCTAGAGTTACGGTGACATGCGGCCATGGGATCAAAAATCCTGATGTGAAGAAAGTTACGCTTTCCGCGTCCAGAATCCTCGAGCACTGACGTCAACATAGGGCTTCGTTAGATGTGTTTGAAGTCCTATCTTGGAAGATCTCACGGTCAAATGAAGGAGGTCGGACCTGCCATGACATCCAGCAGATTTCATGATCGTATTTGCTGTGGGGTCCTTACTTCGTCATGCATCGTATATGAAGCCCCCTTTCTTGCACACCATATGGCATGATCGACGTCATAGGAAGGAAACCCACGCACGCATTGAAGACAAACCTTCTACTGGCCAACCGTGCCTTGAGCGCGTCTATGAAATTCTTGGAACTAGCGAAACCATTTGCCCTTATCATAGTAGTTAACCAGTTCAGGCGCCCACCTCCTGCGCTATAAGCTACTTTTATTTCAAATTTTCTGGTACCTGCTGCAGCGGTTGCTGCAGCTTATCATTGGCAGTGCTGTCGTTACTGTCGTGGACCCTGAAATCTTGTTTGGTTCACTGGTATCCACCTCCTGTTCGTTCTTGGCTATTATGTAGCGGTCGTGAAGAGGCTGCCGTGAGCTTAAGTGAATTTTGATGTTCGGTGGCAGCAATCTCCTCTAGTTAGTTGGTCCTTACCTCCAGTCTTGATGGAAGTGCAAGAAGTGATCTTTCTGCTGGGGTTAAGAGAGATCTTTCACTAATTTAGAATAGAAGTGACACTGATAACAGCTTCTTCCAGAGAGGGTGGTGGAGGGTCCGATATCAGGGATAGTGCATAGGTGGTTCCAACGGTACAGCCGAGCTCCGCGTTGAATGCGGCAAAAGCTGCATGTGGCACTATGTTAGCAATCTCCAGACAGAACTGGATTTCACTGCCCACTCATTTACCTTTCATACTCGTGCTCTGGTCTTGAAGTCCGTATTAGTGCCAATTACTGCGCCTAGATGTCTTTGGCCATGCTTTGTTATTTGACCTCACTTCCTTAGAACACCCTCCATTGCCCGTTCTGTGTTGTTCTGGCTTCACGATGAGGAAGGACTTGTTGGCGTTTTGGGTGGTACCCTATTTATGGATATCATGATGTTACCAAGTCCCACCACTTTTGATGCCTCACTTTTCCTCCTCCTGTGGAGTCATCAACACTCGCCACTTGTTTGACCTCAGTTGTTTCGTTATATTTCTTGTTGGAGCACTGATAGGCCCTGTGCATACATTGCCATTACCTTGGGGTTGTGTTGTTCCCTCGGTTGACTGTAAGATGGTATCACCTCTTAAGCCTTGGTGTTTACTATATAGAGGTCTGATGGATTCCTATACGGGTTTCAACATACATTGCAAAGCTTGGACACTTGATCTTGATGTTGTGCAGTACAGCCTTGTGGTTAAGTATGTTGAATGCGTTTGGAAGCATCCACCAGGAGAACAGCCTCACAATCACGCTGCTCAAATATCAATCTCATGGCATGAATGGCTTCGCCAGCCTGGTGTGGGAACACCACCTGGGTTCCCTGCTGCTGCCTAACATCATCCTTTACCACCTCCATTATGCATTTTCCGATGATCCGCCTCCGCTTCCCCCACCCTATAGGCCTACATCCTGGATTTTTTCCAGAGGAATGAGGGCAGCAGGCCGTCAGGGCCTGGGAGTGATAACAGCAAGGATGCCAGCTTTCTTGCAAGGACGGCCAATGGCAGTGCAGAGATCGCTTGCTGGGGTGAAACTTGTTTGTGCTGAGGATGACTCTCCAACCGTTTGCATCCAGACCTGAAGGGGCCGGCTCATCCTCCAGTCTTCAGTGCCTTTTTCCACACCATCTCTCCTGTTATTTTCTTGAACAGGACAGCATTTGGTGGGATGTAGTCACCCTGGAACCTGATACATCTTTATCTTGCAGGGGGATGTTTATCTTTCAGTAGTTTAATGTACTCTGCTACTAATACTATACTGTCACCTGGAATCGAGTATGACGATCGTCCAGCTATGAGACAATGATGAGATATTAGAGATGTCACCTTCGTTCGTGAGCTCTGAGGTGAGTAGAGAGGCCAAGGGACCAGCAGGGTCGCCCACAGACGATGCTCGTGTGGAGGACTACATCTAGTGCAGGAGGGGCGGCGGCAGCGTCTTTACAGTATTAACGCTTGTCTGCCTCTGAAATACATTCGGGCTAACTCAGTATTGACACCTTCTTGTGTGGTGCTCCTCCAAGGTGTTACGGTGTGTAGTAATTATCTCCCAGGAAGGGGGTCGATTTGGCACATTTTCATGTTCATCTTAAGACTATCCTGATACCTTTCAGTTGCCCGCTAGCATTACGCTTACTATTCATCAGATGACTGTAAAGTAGCTGCTTTGGCTGTCTTCTGTCGTCCATGCAGGTAACATGAATAATGGTAGCCTCGATGTTTCTACAGTTGGTGTCAGCGAGAATACTGGCATTTTTCTTGTCTTCCCAGCGAACTCGAATGATGGAACGTAAACTACGTTGGTGAAAGTATTTTAAGTGCCTTGGGGTGCCTTCTTTAGAATTGAATTGAATTGAAACAGTTTATTTAGCCAAAAACACAGATACAGAGGATAATAATAACAATATTAACATGGCTGGAGCCAGTTGAAAACCTGAGCCTTCTTTAGGCACCTGATATATACTATATACATTTATCTCAAGGAAGTATTATGTACATTTAGCATCATCTGAATAGTACAATAGCATGGTGGCAATGGAGAACATCTCATAATGTTACCACAGTTATCACTAATATTTATTAATTATATTTTTTATTTATTTATTTTTTATTTTTATACATAAATTACAGGAAAATTGAAAAACATAAGTAGAATGAGGAGCAGTACAACATGGCTGTACAGTAATAAGGTTGGAACAAGGAGGACAGAGCTGTCAGGATTATGACTAGTTGGCAAATATGTTTATTGCAATGGTAATTACTTATCTATTTACATGATAATTTCCGATAAAACGGTTTTGATGGTACAAGAGCAGGTACTGTAAATATAGGTGTTATGTTGTTTATTAATTTAGACAATAGATATTTTTTAAGAGATGATGGGTGAAGGAGCATTATCTTGCTCGGATGGTGGGGGGTAAGTTGTTCAACACTTTCACCTCGTGATATTTTATGGAGGTCTGGGACTTGAGGAGCGCATGGGGTGGTCTAGTATTTGGGTGCCTTGTTGTATCTCTGATTATTCCGAACTGGAAATAATTATTGTCAAGGCGATTGATATATTTGTAAACAAAGAATATAACAGCAGTAGGTGTTAATATCTTCTTCAAATTTTAAAAATTTTCAAGAAAAGCAAATTTCTTGCCTAGTGATCTTGTTTTTTTCTAAGTAGGCCATTGTCCGTACAACTCTCTTTTGTGCAGTAACCAGAGAGATTGTGTTTCTGAAGAGCCAGAGGCCCCTATAGTGTGTGTGACAGTATATCAGGTGTTGGTAGACAAGACTGGGCGATAGATTTCTTTCATTGCTGTGAGAGTGAGTGACTGCCGAGTGTGATACATGATAATGCACTGCTTATTGACTTTTATCAGAATGGCTTGTATTTGGTTTCTCCAGTTAAGTTTCTCATCAACAATAACTCCGAGAAATTTAGTATTTTGTTCGCGTTTGATGACTGTATTACCAAGGTACAGGGCCCAAGTCTGGGGGTAAGTTTTTCCTTCTTCAGAAAGATCGTGGAGTGGGTTTTCTCAAGGTTTAAGGTCATTTATTACGTATTACCCAGCTCCTTAGACTTAGTCAATCTAGTGTTCATAGTTCTCATCAAGGAATGGAGGTCTGAGTTGTTGGCATAGGATTACTATCGTCAGCAAATAAGTTGTATTTTATAAGTGAGCTATGTGGGACTATGTCGTTTATGTACAACAAAAACAGTACTGACCGGAGAATGGAACCTTAGGGGACTCCATACAAGATTGGTGAGGAGTCAGATTAGATTATTATAGCAGATATATTGCATCCTGTTGGGACAGATATGAGGTAAAACCAATTGTGGATATTACAGGCCCCCTAACGCCGTAATGTTCACGTTTTATGAGGAGGATGGCATGGTCGACAATATCAAAGGCTTTAGAGAGGCCCAAGAATATACCGACTGTGAACTGGACTGTCAATGAATTTAAGATGTTATTAGTAGTATGATAGCAGAGCACTCTCTAGTCGACCTTCTACCCCTAAATCCAAACTGGGAGTCTAGAAGATGTTATTGCATTGCATAAGGAATTTAGTCTATTACATGCTAGCTTTTCCAGTATCTTGCTCAAGACTGGGAGGACTGATATGGGGTGGTAATTCTTGAAGAGACCTTTGTCCCCAGATTTTTATATGCTGGGTGAACTTTAAAAATTTTCAGTTTATCAGGAAAGACACTACTAGTGTAGGAGGAGTTACAAATGTGCAGGAGAACAGGAGTAATAAGTGGCGTACTTTTCTAATAATGTCATTGGTATATTGTCTTCGCCTGCTGCTGCACCTCTTGGACATTTTTTATGATGGCCAGTAATTCATCTGCTGTGACAGGATAAGAACAGCTCATTTTACTGTCTGTTTTGGAGGTAGGCCTCTAAATCATGGTGATCTGGGGATGCTTCTCTGCAAGATTTTTGACATTATTAAAATATTCATTGAAGTGGTTGGCAATGGGGGAGTCCACATAACCGAACTTATTTATCATAAAGCTGAGTGGGGGCTGAAGGCTGAGTGTTCCTGTTCGAAAATAGAATTTATGAGATATTCCAGGTTTTCTTACTGTCGCCTGCTGGATGCTGACTGGAGCTTATTTGTATAATAGTTACGTCTGGCGTTTCTAACTGCTTGAGTTAATTTATTTCTGATATTTAGGTAAGCATCACCTGCGGGTCTTTTTGCAAATATCCTTGGAGTTTCTGTTTTTTCTTTTATCATTATCTTAATTTTGCTTGTGATATAGGGTTTGGAAATGGATATAGTTTTCACCTCGACTTAGTCTTGAGCGGGAAGCATTTATCAAAGCAAGCATTGAAGATGCAAGTAGTTGCAGCTGTTCACGTTAGGGTTGTCGGAGGCATAGACAAGATCCCAGTTAGCATTCATTAAGTTGTTTTCAAAGGAGCATGTTGTCGAAGCTTGCAGTAGTCTCTATTGGATTGAGATTCCACTTGGCCTTTCAGGTCTTAAAGCCTGTTTTATATATGGCAAAACTGGAAAAGTGATCTGAGATATTGTTATAAATAATTCCAATTTGCAAGATTGTTAGAGTGTTGTTAGTCCAGATATGATCTATCACAGTGGAGAAAGAGGTGGCAGTTACTCTAGTGCAGTGAGTGGTTCTCAACTTTCACTCCATTCCCTTGAGGAATTTCAACACCCTCGTGGCCTCCTCATTTTCTCCAAGAATAGACAAACAGACAAGTGATAAAGACTAAAGAATGATAAAGAAGGACAGATAAATAGGACAAGAGTTAGAATGGAAACACACACACACACACACACATTCACATACATAACACGCCCATGCACTCACACATAAAGCACACATACAGTCATACACAAACATGCACACAGACAGGGACTGGACCTGTGAAATCTTAAATAATCCGTAAACAAATTTAAAAATTAGCACCAGAGTATAAATATTAAAATTGTATTGTCGTTATGAATAAACAAAATGACAAAAAGAATGAAAATTTTCTTCTGCCAAGTCAAAATAAGTATTACAAGTTTTGTTTAATTCAGATTCCCAACATTATTTGGAAACGTACACATTTAAGCTCGCTGGCTCTTTAGCCATGGCTCCAGGTTGAGAACCACTGCTCTGGTGGGTTTGGTTATAGTGTTGAAGAAGAGTTTAGAATGACAGATAGCAAGAAGGTCTAATACTGAGGTGATGGCTTGATTTTAATAGATCAAGGTTGAAATCTCCTGTAATGTAGCAATTTCCTCTGAACTTATGATAGTGATAAGTCTGAAAATTTATCAAGAAAATTCCTAACATTAGTGGGTCTTCTGTAGATTACCCTATTAGGCTATTTCGTGTGTCGTTACGTAATTCAATGAAAACACTCTCCATGTACTTCTCCTGAACCTTTAAATCATCTCTACAGAAATGTTATACTTTATCTCATATAGGGCGACACCACCACTGTGTCGTGACGTGTTGATGCAGTGTCTATTATAATTAGGAATGTCTCGCTGCCATATAGCAGAGTGGGGAGAATCACTGTTCTGTATACGTAACTTTGTAGATAATTTCAGCTTCCTACAGCTGAAGACACGGGTACAGAGTCTGCCAAAGGCTTGAGATGCACATCTGATTCACTGTTGAAACTCATCATTGATGTCCGCGTGGTGGACAGGTGGAAGCCGAGATCATGGGTAACATTAGAGAGGGTAATACCGTTAAGCTGGGTGGAGGTGTGTCTGAACCAGGGCATGCTGAACGAGAATATGAGCCTTACGTACATTATGTACATTCACCTCAAGGCCGAAGTTTGCATACTGTTACGAACCACGCCATCTATTGTGTCATGATCTACCTACCCAGCACCACGAGCAACGCCATCTAGAGACGCGACCCGAGTATGATCTAGTCTTAGTCACCACTGCTTCCATATCCTGGTTGTTGCATCACCCCTCCAACTCTTCCTCATCAGCTCCGATCGAGGAGAGTTCAGTTCACTCTGGGAAGTGACCACACTTGATTACCTATCCTGAAACCCACGGCACAGTGAGACTACCTACCATCTTCTTCAATACTCAGGCCTACTCACAGACACCTTCAGCACCAGACTTGAGTATTTGTAGCCCTATATTACTTCCCACCTCCACTTGCTTCACATTGTTGTATGTTGTATAAATATGTATATACTGTTAAGCCAATGTTGCGTATGTTGTTAAGTATGGTTAAGGGTAAATTATAGAAAGCTGGATATTTTGTTAAGGAATTTATGGTACTTTTATTATACACAACAAAAACTCGCATCCTTTGTCTACCCTTTTATAGTCCGATTGTCTTGTTTGTTTAGTTTTTTGTTGTTGCCTGTTGGGATCTGGGTAGACTTTAACTATATTCTAAACCAGTTTCTAACCTCAACTCGTAACAATACACATCTGTGTAGGTGTTCATGATCTCCTGTAGGTTGCATTCATTGTGAGAGACAAGGTGTGCGAGGTCGTCTGCATACTGAATTTCAGTAATGGAAGCTGTCAATACTTTTGTTCCTGTCTGGAGTCGTCTATGTTGAAAAACCCTTCATCCGTATTGACGTCCACCCCACCAGCTAAATTGGCATTGGCATGAGTAGGGTGTGTGTCATACGGAGACGATTTTTTTTTTTGAGCTTGAAAAATCGGCCCAGCGGTATTAATGATGTAGTTCTATGTGCAGAACGCGTGATATCTTCAGATTTGAAAAGTTTCCATTTTTTTGTTAGGTAAATTCTTAGAACTGAAATCTTATGAAAATTCAGTATTCCCACCCTTTTTACCACAACACCACTAAATAGCTTATTTAAAGTAGTAAATGTATCAGGTTAATTGACAGATGAAAATGATCCAGAATAGTGAAACGAATGATCTTGACACATTTATTGGAAATTTAATATTCCTTTAGAAACAAAATCATCGTATCACACAAAAACCGGTTTTACTTACTACGACCCGGTGTTGCTGCACACCATAGAGAATTATGTCTTTCTTTGTTTCTGTTTTCACTCATCACCTCCCTGCTGACCACCTACAGGTCGGATGTGTAGCTCTCCTCTCCTGGCTGCAGCCACGCATCGCTGGCCTGGCCACTTGCTGTACACAACGCCTCCATGCTCTGGGTGCGAGGCCAGGCAGGGACATGCATGGGGTTGTCCAGGAAAGCTCTTTGACTTGAACATTGGTGAGGCTGCAGGTAAGAGGGCTCACTGCCAGCCTGGATGTTATCCAGATCTATGAGATCAGTGAGGGTCTTGGCACCTAGATTGACTTCAGGAGTCTTCCTGACCCTGAAGGAATCGCTACTCACCGATCTGGCCATGCCCAGATCCCTCTCATAAGTCCTAGCATCCAAGATCTTTTTTGACTGCCACTCTTCTCTCCTCCTCATCTTGATTGCAGAGCATTATCTGCAGAACTGCTCGGGATGAGCATACCAGAAGATCTCCTCACAGCCTGCTCCACAATCTGAACAACCTTCCTTGGCTGACTCCTCAGGAGCCTGGCTGGAAGAGAACATGCCCCTCGGACCTTCGAGAACGATGACTTGACCTTGGTGTTGAACCAATTTGGCAAGTAGACACTCACGATGAATTGGACAATAAGTCTCCAGGTTGTGAAGCTGGTTCTTTCAGTTTATGGGATGAGCGACCCAAATTCTGCAGAACCTGAGAGCTGCTGTGAGCTCTAGAATGTGAGGACAATCTCATCTCCAGGTAAGCAAGTCTATCAGGCATGACCCCAGTTTTACGGCACTGCAAATCATGTAAACCATAGTATTGGTCAGTACTCAGGTCGTCAATGACAGCATGTGCAAGCTCAACGAGTGGAGGGCCAACTGTGATTTTTTTCAAAGCTCGGATTTATTTTAACTTCCAGTGGCAGGGTCCAACATCTGCCAAGAGGACTATGACCATCTGTTGTTTGAAAGAGGCTCCTGCCATCCAGCCCTGGATCAGATGTCTGAGGGCAACTCAAGCGGGTGGAGGTCACAACAATCCCAGACCAGCTTCCTCCCAATCTTCCTCATTTATCTACTGAATACCTCCCTCGCCACCCCTGTGTCTGTGTTGGTGCTGTCCCTCCAATGGCCTGCAGGGTCTGGTCTACGTTCTCTGGTTTCAGTTCACAATGTTATCTGCCACTATCTCAGCCGCTGGCTCTCTCTGACGTCATCTTTTCTCTCGGAGGAAATGCCACAACATTTCCCTCCTGGCTCACTGCAGGAGTATAGTGTTCCTCCTTCACCATGGCAGGAAACAACTTGTCAGAATTCCAACTTTCTATGAACACTTTGTCATCCTTCTCCATCAAAGAACAAACAATTGATTCCATTTTCCTTTTCTTATCCCTTATCAAACTCTTCTTCTAGGTTACTGACAAGTTTCTCCTGAGTTCTTCCTTACTTTGTTATGATCTATCACCAGGTGAACATCATCAGGTGTTATCAAACCACCGTCAACCCAGGCAGCTGTTGGGCGGCCCTGCAGTTTCTGACATCAGTGGTGTCGCATGCTGGCCAGAGCTATGCTCGATATCTTCTATTTCGAATCTTTATGCCCGAAGGTTTTGGGATCATTATTTTCTGGTTAGGGACAAAGTCACTATTCTTCTGGTCAGCACTCTCGGATCAGCTATGGTTATTAAACTCTGAATCAGCTTGACTCCACCGCTTTTTACCTCTCACCCCGCCTTCAAGTCTTTTTCTCGGCAACTTCTTTCTCCTCTTCTGTCTCTCTGTGGCAGCCTCGTGTCTTTGACTCCGAATATCTGCGGCTAGAAATCAGAGAGCCCCCATACTGCTAGTCTTCTTCTCAGGAAGCGGACAAATGCCAGATCGATCACAGGACTCTTCAGTTCACGCTTCTTTCGTAAATACAGGAGATGTGGGCCTCGGATTTACAGTCATTTATCGCATCCAAACTCAGGACAGAAGAACAATTGCACCTGCAAGTGCACTATGTCAAATAACTGGTCCAGTTGCTTAAGTAAAGCTGTCCTTAACTGCAAGTTTTCCTCCCAAGAGAGATATTCCTTGGTTTTTCCCAACTGGCTAGCGGTGTCTCCTCACTAATCTTTCTGACTTGTTATGACTGGAGGTCGAACTGAGCGTTATCAGAGTGTACTGTGCCAAGACAGCTTTTGGCCATATCACTGGCAATAAATTGGTTTTGTGTAAGTTCTTGGTTCTTTTCACTGATTTGCCTGATTAAAACACCGTATCTCAAAGCATCTCTCAATGTAGGCAACCTGACTTCCCAGGTTTCCCAGACCTAAGATAGTGACCTCGAGATGGCTGGATTTTAGTTCCGTCCTGACACAAGCAGCCATCGCAATGGCTATCAAATTTATAAATGCATCAGAATCTGAAACAGAAAAAATATTGTTAGTTGGGTTGTTAAAGAATGAAGTCAGAAAGCAAATGTTCACTATTTAATTGTAATGCACTAACATGTACGTTAGATTTTCCATAAATTTCTACGCTGTACCCCATTTAGGAAAAAGGTTATTGCAAAATATTGAAACTCCCGAAATTATTTTCTGTTTATATACACTAAAAATCTACCAAAAAAGTGATGGGCCATTAGTTTTAGCTGATCTTCCCTCACACACCCTAATGAGTAAGGAAGGCAGCCAAGAAATGGAAGAGAGAGTTGGTGCCAGTACACACCTTTGTTTAAACCCCATTTGGATGGGAAGAACTCAGACTAGGTGCCAGACTATGCCGTTCACACCATCGTGGAGGTGCCCCAAAAGCAATAATTTTTTGGGCAGCCAAAGGGCTGAGGGACCCTGTTAACCGAGTCAAAGGCCTTGGTTAGGTTCTGTGCCTCCACTTCGTCCCTTGTCTTACACCGGTAGTGTCTTGGCAGTGCTACATGGCCTCTGATGCCCAGCACGGTGGATTAATTTCCACTTGTAATAGGGGCGAAGGCGACACCGATATCATAATAAGCGTTACAGAAAATGTGAATGTTGTTGGGCATTTTTATGAGTATGGTGTGAATATGGTTTGTGGAGGATCTGTTCTGGTGACAGTACCAAAGCAAGAATAGTAAATACTACCTCACAGCCAGTATGAGTGAAACATGGCAGTAAGCGACAGGTTAATTTATTATATACTTCTAAATAATAAAAATCCAGTCTTGCTCGATGCACAATTTCTAGCCCACCTCCACTCCTACCCTTCACCCCCAACCGGCAGCCCATCACCACCCTCTTACACCGGCCCCGGTTCTCCATTCCATGTCACGAGGAATGCTCAGACGCGGGTCCACACACCTGGATCACAACTCTCAGAGCCGAGGACTACCAACCCGACTGTAGTAGGTGGAAGTGTGAGAGGCTGTACATGAGAGAAGTTCCATTACCGATTCTGGTTCTGGAAGTTCATCCATCCGGTCAACTGCAAGGTTTTTCTCCCTTAGAGTGTTTTAGTTTCCAGCTGGCTCATTGCTTTTAGGATTGCATATCCGATTTATTTTCCAAATTGCAGCTTGGTGTTAACAGATGGGAATCAATCTGCCCTTCGGTAAACAAAATAAATTGTACCAGTTCATCGATGTCTGCATTTCAGGAAAGACAAGTATAGCTGACAAACATACTTTTCAATAAGGTGCATACATTTGAAAGGATAATCTCCTCGAGTTTGCGTGAAGATCTTTGTTATTCTTTATTCTTCTTCATCATTCGGTGTTAATATGTCTACAGAGGACATAATATTTTCTGTGTACTGAAAGAGTTCCTGATAAGAATCATGCTTTTACGTGTATACTCAAGTTCTTCCTCTGAAGCTTCAGTCGGAGATTCATATCCTTCTTGAGTGCAAACGTTCAGGATTCCTGGTGTAATTTCTATAGTGGGCTTCTACTGCAACAATATCTCTACTGGTAGTGTAACATATCTTCATCCCGTTTCTTATTGCTATCAGGCGTAAAGTTTCTGAGGTCTGTACCAATGTCTTGTACAGTTGCGAAATGTGTTCCTACACCCCCAAACCCGTGTCTCCAAACGTCCAACCTGTATGACTTATAACAAACCTATCCACTAATCACGTCCGTCGTCACACGACTAATACCGTTCATGAATAGTTTAGGACACATTTCCACAACTGTAGGTGACCCTAATACATTTCTATCATATACTCTTACAAGAAGGTGATATATTCTTCTTGTTTGAGGTTTTCCAAATCTTCATCGTAAACAGACTCCGGCAATGTGATGGTAATACAACATTGTCACTTCCTCGTCATCCTGAAGATTTTTCAGCCAATTAAACACTGTCAGTTTGTCGCATTGCAGCAGGCAACAAATTGTTTAATGAATCTTTTTCTTTTGGGGTTAATAGGCTGTTCATTTCGATTAAAATGTCAGGATTCGTAATGAATAATGCACTCTGGAGATTTACTGACATTTTGATGTATTTTCTTCCACCATCTAGAAACGAAAATCGAATTAATAATAATAATAATAATGATAATAATAATTGGCGGTTTATTGAAGTTCTGCAGCCTGAAGGCTGAAAATATACATAGGACATAAATGACTTATTACATACATTGGTGGTTTCCACAAAGCCTTCATTAGAGAGAGGTAAAGGAACATACAGTGAACATACAGATTATTGAAGGTGTTGAACAGCAAACACGTAGTAACCTCCCAGATGGTTAGAGGGACCACGTGGTGTAGTAGTTCCCTCACAGATGGTGTTATGAGGGACCTGACGTAATCTCACAGATGGTGTTATGAGGACCACGTGGGTAGCCTCACAGATGGTGTTATGAGGGGCCTCACGGTAGTAATTCACAGATGGTGTTGAGGCCTCACGTAGTAACTCACATGGTGTTATGAGGGACCTGACGTGGTGTCGTAATTCTCACAGATGGTGTTATACGAGTGAGGTGTGGTCCCAGGCCTTCCTATCGTAGACGGATTAACACATCGCTGGTTGTTGTTGGGTCTCACGGGCCGTTATCACTGGTACCTGGGACCTCACAGTGTGAAGGTTAACTTGGGTACGACTGTTACTGTTGAGTTGTTTCACTGACTTAAGCACTGTTCACCACTGTTCACCTCTGTTTAACACTGGTTCCATTCTTCCTAAATGAAATTGTAACTTCTGGCGAGAACTTGTTGATATTCCGGTGGGAGGAGGGTTCAGGGAGGAGTTGATATGGGCCAATTTAGTTGACCTGGCTGCTCGAGAGGAGCGCCAGGTAATCCTGACTTCGGTGGTCAATTAATAGTAAATAGTAAATTAGCACTTCACAATATGACAAAAATATATAAAATACATGCCATTATGTTGTGGTATAACGTCATTTTTATTGTAGTATTTACCCTTACAGTACCAATAACCTTTTAAAACTTAATTCTGGTTATAATTAGACGATTTAATGCAGCTTAAGAAAACCCGTGGGAATCAGAGGGTTAATCGATTTACTTTATACCTCTTTGTCTCCTAGAGACCCTTCCTAAGCTGAATAAGTTTGTCTATGTTAAGGAGACAGAAATGAAAATATCACAAAAATACTTTTAATGTTTATCTGAGATGGCAACATTTATGGTTCAGTAAAACAGAAAAATTTACTTGATCTAGTCTGCTATCGTCAATATAAGAGGTCCGATACCAACAAAAAAGAGACTGATGCTGTAACTCTTATTTACCAAATTAAAAATCATTGTGATGGCCTTCAAAGTAATTCTGAGTTGACTAACAGCTGCATACGATGCTGCCACAGATCAAAGCAATTCCGCAAATTATGTTCTGTAATGTTAGGAGCTCTCTTTTTTGTTACCTCTTCTACCGACAAAAATTGGTTCCTTTGAGCACGGACTTAATCTTGGGAATACATAGAAGTCACAGGGAGCCAATGGCAATAGGGTGGGTGCTCAAGCACAGTGATGTTTATTGGCTAAAACCTGCTTCATAGACAAAGCGTTGTGGTGGCGCGTTGTTCAACTTAAGCATTTTTTGAACCATTTTTGCACAAACCTTTGTCATGTTCAATCTTCCGTTAGAATGCGTCAAACACTTTCCTTGTCTAAATTTACTTTCTCAGCAATTGCTCGAACACCCAACCTGCGTTTTTTTCTAATTATCACTTTTTCAATGTTGTCATCGGTAACTGCTGGGCGTGGACGGCCTGGCGGTCATCATCATTCATGGTTTCTTGCCTTCCGAAAATCGAGAGGCGATTACTTGTTCACCTACCAGTAATCTGATATTTATGAGGCAGTAACTGAAAGGTTTAAATGTTCAGTAACTACTATATATACAAAGTGTGATAAGACTTTGCTGTGAAACTGATGACGAAATGTCCGCCCACCAAAAATTATATAGTATACAAGGGAATGTTGTTGAATATTTGGGGAAATTATTTGTCTTTTGCCACCAGAGGAAATCTTGGTTATGTCATTGTTGTAGACAGTTTGAGGACGATGATTCCTCCCTCGCCTCCCATTAATAGTTAATGAAACAACTGTTTACTTGGACACATTTATCTATCAACAACAACTGAACTAACATATCTCAACAACATGGTAATTATTGTTTCTGATAGTTGAAGGACTGAAGACCTTTGGTAGCCGAAGACTGACCAGTAAAAAATCACCATCATTAGTCAGTAGAGGAGTTTTGTAATAATTTATCAGAGAATTATGTATAAAATGATAATTGTTCCAAAAAGTTCAGGGATGAAAGTCATTGGTGATCAAAATATGTTCGAGGGAGTAATGTACTTTAATATCTTCTTATGATGGCGGGTCTTAAATCTGTTCTATCATTATACTGAAGTTGATTTAGAGTGTTTAATAAGAACATAAGAATGAAGGAAACCACAGTGGCTTATTATTCATACTGGGGTCCTATTTACACCCAACCCTATTGCTCATATACATGCAACCTATGTTTGAAGCTATCCAGCGTATTCGTGTTTATGATGATATTTGGTATCTTGTTCCACTCATCCACTACTCTATTTTCAAACCAATGTCTACCTATTTCGCGCTTAAATCTAAATTTGTCTAATTTAAAACCATTGTTTTGAGATCGTTCCTGGTTGGATAGTTTGAGTAACTTTGTAATGTCTCCTTTGTTTAGCCCTGACTTCCATTTATACACCTCTGTCATGTCGCCCCTGCTCTACGTCTCTCGAGGAGTGCAAATTAAGATGCTTTAACCTGTCTCTGTAATCAAGGTTCCTAATGCCCGATTAGTCTTGTCATTCTCCTCTGAATTCTTCCAAGGATTCTATATCCATTCTGTAATACGGTGACCAGAATTTAACTGCGTAATCTAAGTGAGGTATCACAAGAGCAAAAATATAGTTTTAAGATGACCTCGCTAATTTACTCTGGTTTGTTTTCACAGGAGCAGACAACAGACAATGTACAGTAAGTACACGTCAGTTGTAAGATATTATAATAATGGGGGGACAGTTTTAGTTTGTTCACTTCAAGTTATAAATACTTCCAGTGGTTGAAATCGTTTGTATAATATTTAACGTTACTTTAAAATAGAAAATAATATAAATAAATTTAATGAACGTACTCGTATTGTTTATAATTTCTTACGTAGTAAACAGTTCGATACTTGAACCTTGTTTGTCTGGGAACATATTCCATATATGTTTTTATTGCATTTATCTTGGTAAAACAGGTAACCCGCCAGTATGGGCACCTAGGTGGTTGTGAGGTAGGTACTGAAGTAACATCAGGCTTGTAACAATGTTAGCTTTAAGGTGAGGTGAGGTTACAATGTCTTGGTTTATGGAGGTACTGTAGTGTTTGTTTTGGTCAGACGGAAGTAAGGTTCATGTATCTCAGTACAAAATGGATGTACAGTATATTTTCTTTCAGGTGTATTTAAAGTACATACTGTATGTGTTATTTTCTGTTCACATAAGTGAAGTTTATTTTAAACGAGAGTTAAAGTTCCTGGGGTTTTTTTTGCTGCAACTCAAATGAAAAGTTTTTTCAAACACCATAGAGCTAACAGTATAATTAGTTTACATCACTATATTCGGCTTTCGTCTGAAGAAATAACTGATCTCTGTCGTTGTTTGTGTTTGTGTGTCAGCATGAGAATCTCGTAAACTACTTTACCGATCTGTAGTGATGATGGATGATGTTATCTGTAGTGATGATGGATGTTGTTATATGTAGTAATGATGGGTGGTGTTATATGTAGTGATGATGGATGGTGTTATATGTAGTGATAATGGATGGTGTTATATGTAGTGATGATGGATGATGTTATATGTAGAGATGATGGGTGGTGTTATATGTAGTGATGATGGGTGGTGTTATATGTAGTGATGATGGATGATGGTATATGTAGTGATGATGGGTAGTGTTATATGTAGTGATGATTAGACAATAAAATAATAAGTTTAATGCTAAAAAAATATACTTTGCTGTACCGTTGAAGTGGCCCTTTCATACACCGTTAATGAACTATTGATGGAAGAAGAATTTTGGGGGACTGAACACAGTAGTTGCAAGCAGGGATTTGCTCAGAGAGACAGACTACTCAGTTGAAGTTCTGGTGAATTTTCTTGAAGAAAATGAGCCTCACCTGGTGCCTGATCAAGCGGAGCAGGGAGGTATGATCTTTCTCGATGCACCTGGCGGGACAGGAAAAATATTCCTGATCAACCTTCTGTTGGTCAAAGTACGTCATCAGGGGAAAATTGCTCTGGCTGTGGCATCCTCAGGCATTGCTGCAACACTACTAGAATTTGGATGTACTGCACACTCAACTTTTAAACTGCCTCTCAACCTCGCTCATAATGAGAATCCAGTGTGCAACATCAAAAAAGGATCGGCAAAGGCAAAACTCTTAAAAAATGCAACCTCATAGTCTAGGATGAATGCACTATGTCTCACAAGTTAGCGTTTGAAGCATTGGACAGGACCTTGCAAGACATACGAGAAAATGACCAGCTCATAGGTGGCATTACAATAGTCACTGCTGGGGACTTTCGCCAGACCCTACCTGTCATTCATCGAAGCACTCCAGCTGATGAACTGAATGCGTGCCTCAAGGCATCATACCTTTGGAGAAGTGTTCAGACACTCACCCTATCCACAAACATGAGAGTACATCTACAAGGAGATCCGGATGCTGGACGGTTTGCAAACCTTCTACTACAGATTGGGAATGGAACTTTCCCTATTGATTCAGAAAGACAAATAATCATTCCTCATTCTCAAGATTGGAACTCCTATAATGCTCTTAAGAAATCTTGAACCACCAATCCTCTGCAATGGCACAAGACTGGTGGTGAAGAACATGATGCCACATGTACTGGAAGCTACAATACTGATAGGAGAGGACGTTTTTATACCAAGGATACCTCATCACCACTGACCTGCCATTTGAGTTCAAGCGACTTTAGTTCCCGGTTAAAGTGAGCTTTGCCATGACCATCTACAAAAGCCAGGGACAATCCCTGAAGATGGTTGACTTAAACCTGGTGTTTCCTTGCTTCTCTCATGGACAGTTCTGTGTTGGATGCTCCAGATTGGGAACTGGCAAAAATCTGTACATACTTGCTGCTAATGGCAAAACCAAAAATGTGGTCTACCTTAATGCACTACAGTGAGACAATGTGGAGCCTCCCGGAGGGTGGCGTCCTACGGTGGCCTAGCAAAAGAGCTGCCCGGAGGGCGGCGATTCCGCTAGTCTATATATATATATAACAAAGAAGTATGTCTGTGTGCTTGTGTGTGTGTGTCCGCACGAGAATCTCGGAAACTACTTTACCGATCTGTAGTGTTGATGGATGGTGTTAATGTAGTGATGATGGATGGTGTTGTAGTGATGATGGATGGGGTTATATGTAGTGATGATGGATGGGGTTATATGTAGTGATGATGGATGGTGTTAATGTAGTGATGATGGATGGTGTTATATGTAGTGATGATGGATGGGGTTATATGTAGTGATGATGGATGATGTTATATGTAGTGATGATGGATGTTGTTATAAGTAATGATGGGTGGTGTTATATGTAGTGATGATGGATGGTGTTATATGTAGTGATGATGGATGGTGTTATATGTAGTGATGATGGATGATGTTTTATGTAGAGATGATGGGTGGTGTTATATGTAATGATGATGGGTGGTGTTATATGTAGTGATGATGGATGGTGTTATATGTAGTGATGATGGATGATGTTTTATGTAGAGATGATGGGTGGTGTTATATGTAGTGATGATGGGTGGTGTTATATGTAGTGATGATGGATGGTGTTATATGTAGTGATGATGTGTGGTGTTATATGTAGTGATGATGGATGATGTTATATGTAGTGATGATGGGTGGTGTTATATGTAGTGAGGATTAGACAATAAAATAATAACAGTTTAATGCTAAAAAAATATACTTTGTTGTACCGTTGTAGTGAAAAACATGGTGGAACTTACATACACCGTTATTGAACTATTGATGGAAGAAGTTGTTTTGGGGACTGAACAGTGAAACAATGTGGAGCCTCCCGGAGGGTGGCATCCTACCGTTGCCTAGCGGATGAGGGCGGCTCATCCGCTAGTGTTATTATTAAAGGATACTTTATTTTTGGGCTGTCTTTTGTGTACTTGTCGTCAACCCTGAAGCTCCGCGTTTTGTGTTATATTTCTGAAAGACAACATTTAATTGTGTTTCTTGTGTTTTTGTTTTGGTTGTTATGTCGGCTGTTCTACCGGGTTTTTTTTATAGTTCTTATGTTCTGTTCTTACACACTTTTTATGGTAGTAATAATGTTATTCGTGTTTACTGCGACTAATATATGTGGATGTTGTGACAGCTGTTTTATAATACGACATATAACACATCAGTTTCTATGGGAAAAGGTAAATATTGTTGTTGAAATGAATATACCGGTAAGACAATGAGTTAACTTTTTTTAGTTTTACCAGTTTATTATCAAAAGGGATTAAATAAGCCTGGAGTGATGGGTACCGGGTATACTGTGTTATGTAGCTTTGTAGTCATCAGTCATTCATCTTATCAAGCGTCATCAGTCATTCATCTTATTAAAAGCTTCATTTTGAACTACGAAAAAAATTATTAAAACGAGGAAAACAAACAAATTAGTAAAGCATGTGTGTGCAGCACTTTCATCTGCCTTCCACGTGACAGGCACAACACACGCTCACTGTATATTTTATTTTTTTAATGTTGCAATTTTTTTTTTTATAAAATGGATCTAAAGCGCTGGGGTTTAAAATTTAATTAATAATAACAAGTCCAACCTTGTTTGTGGTCTTTAGTTTTTTGTTTTACACAGTCGTTAATAAAGATATGCATATATGATGTTAGTTGAACTGCAAGTTGAAGAGCACTTTTTTTATATACACTACAGTGCTGTTTATCTGTGCTTTATTACCCCTACAGTGGGAGTTATGTGTTATGATATATTTATGGTGATGACTGAGGAGTGGATATTGTGGGGTCTGTATATCACATACTACATATACTGCACCGGACGGCTCGCACATTAAATAGTTTTGGTTGAAGGTGGAAGTCAACAATTCGTGAGGACCACCGAGTAACCTGACGCAGATTATTTAACAGTGGACACAGACAACAGATGTACACAACACGAAGAACACTGGTTTGAGTGTTGGGGCTGGGCTTTCAAGTTTCAAGATTTCGAGTCTTGGTAAGAGAAGCTTGTATAGAGTTAACAGACTGGTCTAAACACCCTCCTTACTCGACTCTTGTGCAAAGGTACAGTATACCACAATGTAACTGAAGGTAAAGCACAGGTTGCTCCGGAGCCCTGTCAGATGCTGTTGTCGAAGAGTTTGACGCCCGTATTATTAAACATCTTCCCTTGAAGAGGGTCGTCGCGTTTCAACCCGAGTTTTAAACTAAATGAGTCCTGAGGGACACCGTACTTAACGGGGTGGTGTGGCGGTAAAATTAATTAATTCCAATAAAATTAATTTATAATATTGGAATTAGTTAATTTTACCGCCACACCACCCCATTAAGTACAGTACTGCGATGTCCCTCAGGACTCATTTCGTTTAAAACTCGGGTTGAAACACGACGACCTTCTTCAAGGGAAGATGTTTAATAATACGGGAGTAAGTCTTTAAAATCATCTCTGTGACTATTGCTATAAAACTCTACCTTACCTTAGTACAGTTACAATTGTATCTATAACAAATCTCCCAAGTGGCAAGACACATTACCACACCTCAACACTAAAATACCGCCGGCGTCGATATCTACAACACCACAGTCAATCCTGTTTTCAATGTTGACTTGGAGGAAATATTTACATGCGAGGTTACTCTCTCTTAATCCTCACTTCACGTCCACAATCACATTAGACGTAAAGTAAACAATTAACATTATTACAAAAGTTCTCTCACAGGGAATATTAAGATAGGTTCATGTCCAGGTCCAGGCACTCACCTCCAAGTGTTTAGCTGGTGAGTGTCCGCTGCCACACTACCTGGACTGTCCGCTACCACACTACCTGGAGTGTCCGCTACCACACTACCTGGAGTGTCCGCTGCCACACTACCTGGAGTGTCCGCTACCACACTACCTGGAGTGTCCGCTACCACACTACCTGGAGTGTCCGCTGCCACACTACTGGAGTGTTACACTACCTGGAGGTTCACACACTACTCTGGAGGTTCATACCACACTACACTTGGAGAGTGTCTGGGCTACACTACCTGGAGCAGTCTACACACACTACTTCTGGAGGTTCACACACTACACGGAGTGTCTGCTGCCACACTACCTGGAGTGTCTGCTGCCACACTACCTGGAGTGTCTGCCACACTACCTGATTTTCGCTAAGCACATTTTCTGCCACACTACCTGGATTTTCCGCTGCCACACTGCCTGGAGTGTCCGCTGCCACACTGCCTGGAGTGTCCGCTGCCACACTACCTGGAGCGTCCGCTGCCACACTACCTGGAGTGTCTGCTGGCTCACAACCTGGAGGATGAAATATGAGGCTAGACTCGTGAAGACTCATTACCACCACGACTACAGTGACAAGGCGACCATAGAGACTGGACACCAGAACATCTGGAAGACCACAATGGACGACTGCAGTGACTGGAAGAACAAGACTAAATCCCCATAACGTTACATGAAAAGTATGACTGTACATTATGTGGAGACTTGGACGTGTGTGTGTGTGTATTATTGATCAGCCAGTTGGTCTCTGTCCACTTCCTTATCAGTGACATGGTTGTGTTGGTCAGACCGAGGTAAGGAAGGTATATGATAAGGCTTCATAGACCAGTAAAGTGTCTGACGAGGAACCAGGGGAGCCTAGTGTAACCAGTATGGTGCTAATATTATGTGGTGCTCATTGTGTGGTGCTAATAGTGTGTGCTCATTGTGTGGTGCTAATAGTGTGTGCTCATTGTGTGGTGCTAATAGTGTGTGCTCATTGTGTGGTGCTAATAGTGTGTGCTCATTGTGTGGTGCTAATATTGTGTGGTGCTAATAGTGTGTGCTCATTGTGTGGTGCTAATAGTGTGTGGTGCTAATATTGTGGTGCTAATAGTGTGGTGCTCATTGTGTGGTGATAATAGTGTGTGGTGCTCATTGCGTGGTGATGTTGTATGGTGTTCATTGTGTGGTGATAATATTGTATGGTGCTCATTGTATGCTGCTTATTCTGTGAGATTCTTATTGTATGGTGATATTGCGTGATGCTCTTTGACACGTTGGATAATTTAATGACTCTAGAACAAGAATGTGTAGTGATGAAACAAAGAGAGAATTTTAATTGGAGTATTTGTTCGCCGTTAGTGTTGTCTAGAACTTGGTTGATGATACAGAATTATAATGAAACTACTGTACTTATTGAGGTTTGAAAGGGCTGTACAGTAAATAGTTAAGTTTAAAGAGGTGATAGGCCAATTATATTTAGTTTAACGGCACTTAACGTATTGACCAACACAAGGACACGTGCTGGGTGTCATGATATTTTCTGGTGTGCAGTTAGCAACTTCAATCACAAGTAATTTAAATATTCGTCTTGGGCGGAGATTGTGTAATTTGGCCCATACCCCCTGAGGCACAACTTTCAGCTCGACTACATTAAACCTGTCCTGAATCCAGCCACAAGTGAGACTAATTAAAAATCTCAATTATTCCTCTGCTAATAAAGGTACGAATTATATGTAAAATGAATCGTCGAATTTTGAATGGATCTCATAGGACTTTTTTTTTTATTGGTCAGCATTTTGATGGTAGACATAATTAGAATATAACTACAGTTCAGTTAGTAAATAAGACAAAGGGTATATGTCTTCCATTTGTCACTACTGTAGTTGTGAGTGTAAGGAGATTAGATCAAATGTTGGTTCTAACTCACTAATAATGGTTCAGTTTGTGAGGTTATTGCCAAGGGACTGGATGTTGTTCAGTATAGATACTCTCAGGTGTGTCCGGGAACTCTTACAGGTAAGGTCATAGAGAAAAAGTCCTTTTAATCCTCCGACTTAAGACTACTCCGAGACATCACACGAAACAGTGCACCATCTATGGACCCAACAATGTGTGGTGCCTCGGATTCACAGGTTCATGAGTCCCGTGACTGTATCATAAACACAGTGTTGGAAGTGGGTGTAAGTCCTTACTTCGTCTTTCTCGAGGTCAATCATCACCTTTGTCGTTTTATATATAAGGTGTAATACCTCGTTGATGATAGTGTCAGGCGTCTGGCTACCAAACGTCACCTCCTCTATGAGAATTCCGGGGTGAATATAAAAGAGGCTGATCAGTTGGTGATAAAAATGATAGTGGCATGGAAGCCTGGCAACACCATGATCAATACCTCCTTCCTCCCCACCCAGAAGATCGTGCTGGGCCGGTACAAAATAAATACATTTAAATAAAGCTTAAATATTGAGGAGTGTGTAGGTGCAGGTGGGCGGGTCAGTGAGGGAGGTAACAATAAATGATGCAAGAAACATAGTTATATTTTTTTTCCGATTCATTGTTAATATTAAAAGCCATTTCTTTTGATGATTCATATTTATTTCAACTCTGCGACAGTTTCTTTACTTAATACTTGCAAGTTTATCACCTTGATTCGATGTCCAACCATTACAAATCTTCATCATTTAAAAAGCATCTCAACTCACCAAGTCGTTTTCAGAACTTGACTCAAGCCACATGACTCAAGCCTTAGCCACGCCTTGGCTCTTAGTGATGAAGATGATACATAATCCGTGAAATGTTAATAAACCTGACTTGAACACAAACTTCAGCCATTCGTTTCTGAGTGGTTAACTTCCTCTTGGTCCAAAACAGAGAAGAAGTTGTACAGGTGAACTTTACCGTGTATAGCTCCTCACAGTCATTCATCAATAAAGTTTTCCCAGTGAGAGAGATAACTCATTTTAGTACATAATTACAACCGAGCGAGGAAGCAAATACACCATTTTATCAGACAATAACAACAGTTTGATTAACAAAGATATTTTAATCCTCGAAAAGCAAAAACAAAATATAAGTATTATATGAATAACGGCCGAAAAGACATTTTAAATAACGATGTTTCGGTAAAAAAAAAAAAATCTATACACAGTACAGACAAAGGACAGTCACTTTGTCCTTTTGCTGTCTCTTTCTGCCTACAGCAACAACAGTTTTTTTTTTACAGCCTTTCCCTGAAGACTGTAGCTACGTTTATCTTTACCCCTCGTCCTCAGCTGCCCGATCGCCAGCAACACATTTCCCCTTTAAAATAGTAATAAAATCGTTGTCTATTAATTATATTGGATATAAAAACAGTTGATTTGCAGTAAATATATTCCTCCAACCCCAGTATAAAACACTATAAGTGACTTAGTGTTTTATACTGGTGCTAAAAAAAATAGAAAGAAGAGAGAGACCTTGCATAATGATGTAGGATTAGGAGAGTACAAATTTCTCAATAAGGAAGACATTAGTGAGGAAGTGAATGGTCTTTGTGGTGACACATCCATGGGTTCTTATATGATAAATAAAGTTTAAAAAACGCGGCAGGATAATAGTTTCAATCTGGGGGAGTGTGTGGAGGTCTACCAACTTCACTATGTGGTGGATATATTAACGAGTCTCCCTGATTTATTGTGAAGACGATACATTAGTACTGCGTAGACTGAGCGCCAGATGCCCTTGTCCATTGTTGGTTGACTTCAGGTGTTAACTTGGTGTGTGACCGAGTGTCAAGGAATAATAAAAGAAGACCGGACAAGTCGCTATCAGCACTGGTTAACTATTACTCCCAAACACGATAAGCTTATCATTTAACATCCAGAGTCCCAATTACTGCTGGATAGACAGAGGTAAATGACGTAAGGAAATTTGCCCATAGTTTCATTCTGCCCGGGGATCGAACCCTGGACCACTCTCTTGCGACGTGAGCGTGCTGACCATCACACCTTAAAGTGAAAGCACCAGTATGTTGGTGAACAGAAACATTATTAATTGGTTTTCATCTTCAAGGAACTCAGAATAATTCAGGACACCAAACACCAGCTGGTCCAATATTATACATATATTTGTTACAGGTGATTCCTGGACTCCAAAACATTAATTCACAAGTATGTGGCAGAAGCTACTGTACTGTGCGTGTGTAAATGTCGGATACATCACAGTATTACTTCCCTGTGTTGGTGCCAGCAATGTTGGCTGTATGAACACGGGAGCTGTTTTACCGTACAATAGCGGCAGGTACAGGAGTCCTTTACACTCTCCCACACCCCCGCGCCTCTCCCACACCCCCGCGCCTCTCCCACACCCCCGCGCCTCTCCCACACCCCCGCGCCTCTCCCACACCCCCCGCGCCTCCCCACACCCCCGCGCCTCTCCCACACCCCCGCGCCTCTCCCACACCCCGCGCCTCTCTCCCCACACCCCCGCGCCCCCTCCCACACCCCCGCGCCTCTCTCCCACACCCCTGCGCCCTCTCCCACACCCCCTCATGCCTCCCACACCCCCCCCGCGCCTCTCCCACACCCCTCCTCCCTCCCACACCCGCGCTCTCCCCACACTCCGCGCCTCCCACACATCCGCGCCCTCCCCACACATCCGCGCCTCCCACACATCCGCGCGCCTCTCCCACACATCCGCGCCTCTCCCACACATCCGCGCCTCTCCCACACATCCGCGCCTCTCCCACACACCCGCGCCTCTCCCACACCTCCGCGCCCTCCCCACACCCCCCGCGCCTCCTCCCACGCCTCCTGCGCCCCACACCCCCCGCGCCCTCTCCCACCCCCTGTGCCTCTCCCACACCCCTCGGCCTCCCCACACCCCCTGTGCCCCCCCACACCCCCCGTGCCTCTCCCACACCCCCGCGTCTTCCCCACACACCCCCGCGCCTCTCCCACACCCCCGCGCCTCCCCACACCCCCCGCGCCTCTCCCACGCTCTCCCACCGCCCCCCGTGCAATTATGCTGCCGCATATAACAGCAAGTACATCACAGACCTCGTGGTACTACTCACATTCTGGGTTGAGGCCACCCCAGGTCGACCTATGGACTTGACCTCGCCTGCCAATGACGTGAGCTATGCCGGACCCAACTAATGTACTGATGTTGTTGATGTATAATAAAAAGATATCAATGTAATTCTAATATGTGAAGTAGGAACATTTTTGTGTATTTTAAAGTATTTTCTCTGATGTTGTTGATAAGCTTACTACAAAGAATGCCTTTTTAGTCTCCATTTTTCTATGAGTTCATTCTCATCAATTTCTTGGACTATGAAACACGATGTTGTAGCTACATTACTGACTGAGATGAATTATTATTTTGACATGGGCTGATATGAAATGTACTGACCTGTTACGTTTGTAGAATGTGATTGCAAGTTTGCTCTCGACACTATGCTACATATGAAGGATTTTTCATTCTATATTCACTTGCGAGGTTTCCTTTTTTTTTCCTGGGTATAGTAGCTTTGATCTTGGCGAGAGGTATAGTGAGTTTGTCAGATCAAATCCATGCCAGGAAAAACATACACCTAAGTGAGATTGTTGTTTTGAATGTGGAGACTATGTTACTGCCCCAGGGATTATCTTTTGACACCACACGTGATGTTGCTGTCTATATGTGGCATCAGTCTCTGTGATGAAGCTTTTGTCTTATGGGAGGTGTAATGATTGATTGTCAGCATTCAAACCCAGCCCAGAATTATGTCAAGAGTATAACAGCTTGAGTTGACCCCTAACCCAGCTTGGAGAAGGTCGCTGATCGTGCTCCCGCCAGAGACCAAGGAAAATGGCTGCTTGGGATCGTTGTTCCGCGAAGAGGGGAGGGGAGGGGAAGGACGACCTCCTTGCCACGGCCAGCAAGGCAGCTGGGCAGTTGAGGAATGAGGTTGACACTCTAAAGGGAGAAAATGAAGCCTTTAGGACGAACTCTCAGTAGGTGTCCTGCCTAGCAGGATACCGGTGAAGGAGGAGCAGGCGTGAGAGTGGTTGTCTCCACAGGTCTAGGGTCAGGCTTAGGGAAAGCTGACCAGGGTGTGGAGTGCAGTAACCCTTACCAGGTGCTGCAGGAAGCTGAGAAGAAGGAGGCATACTTGGTATGGACTTGCGAGAGGAAAGGTTGCACAAACCTCATGCTGCTCCACAGGTAAGGTCGGTAGTTGGTGACAGCCAGGTGAGGTTTGGTGGATAGGCTTTTTAAAGCAGAGATAGGAAACGAGAACTAGGGTATGTTTTCCTGGGGCTGGATAGGGCATGTAGCCGAGAGAGGCGACAGAGTTTTGTCAGGGGAGGGTACTAATCCAGTAGTGTATGTCTTAGTGTGGGAGGAAACATATAGGTAAGGTTAGGAATGAGGAACTTTTCAAGAGGTATAGGGAGGCGCTGGGAAGATTAGAGATAGAGGATCCTGATAGTATGTGGTGTCTTGCCTAGAAGAGGGTTAGTCGAATGCCAGTCCAGGGCAATTAAGTGGCTAATTGCCGACTGGAAAACATTGTGCAAACAATGGTTGGGCATTCATTGATGACTGGCAGCAACGATTTTATGGCAACGATTACCTGTACTGTCGCGACGGAGTACACTTGTCTCGGTGAGGGGGTAAAGACGTTGGTTCATCCCTGAGCGTGAAATTGTCATCTCAAGGGGGTTTCTGCCAGTAGAGAGGGTCGGGGAAAAATGAGTCAAAAACAAGCAGGTCCTGGGAAGTAGTGAAACAGAAGTAGATAATGCTGAAAATATAGTTATCACAATAATAAACATCAAAGTAATAAATGTAAAACAGATAGAAACGGAAGAAATATATTGAGTGTTTATTATACTAATAGTAGAAGCCTGTGTAACAAAATGACCAGCTCAGGCCATTGTTAGTAAAGAGAACATAGATATAATTGCAATAACGGAAACATGGATAAATTCAAACAGCAAGCATTTTTTTAGCAGAATTTCATATTCCAGGATATAACCTATTTAAATTTGACAGAGTAGGAAGGAGAGGTGGCGGTGTAGCAGTGTACATCAGGTGTCATTAAAAGCTGCAATAAATCAAAACATTAAAACAACAAATAGCGACAATGAAAGTATTTGGGTAGGGATGGTGAGGGCAGTGAATCCGTAGTCATTGGTGTTATATATATATCACCTAATTTGAGTAGGAACGATGGTAAATTGGTTATGGAGGAAATAAAGAAGGCATCTGATAGAAACAATGTATGTATTCTTAGCGATTTCAACTTTTCAGGCATAGATTGGAAAAATCACTTAGCGATAATGAATCTGAAGATTTTCTAGAAGTAATACAAGATAGTTTTAGCATCAATTCATAAACTGCCCACTAGAGGAAATAATATCCCCGATTTAGTTCTCAGTAATAATGAAAATCTTAGTAAAAGATGTTGAGATTGGAGTATCTAACTAGAACAGTGATCAAAGCCAGTTTTAACATAATATGATGGCAGGAAGAAGGAAAAATTCGGCCTTTGATCCTGATTTTAGGAAGGCTAATTACGGTAGCTTAAGGAGAGACCTGGCGATGACCCTATGGTCAAAAAAAAGATTAATCCCCACACCTCCGAAATCAAGGTCAATTTAGGACGGATAACTAATTTAATTTAGCAGCTACTTATGAACAATTTATTGCGACAATCAATAATGCCCAAAACAAACACATCCCTTAAAGAAAATTCAGATCGATACGAAACCAACCAAATGATGAATAATAGACTTTAGATCTTCTAGGAAAAGAAAGGAGAGTATAGAAAGTTAAGGAAAGGCGAAAATCACTTACTTTGGTTGGCTAATATCAGAACCTAACAAGACAGGTAAAACAGAAATTAGGAAACAAAGAGAAATTATGAAATCACAGTAAACGAATGGAAAAATAACCCAAAGCTTTTTTATCAACTGTATAAATCAAAGGTTAGAGATACAATAGGTCCCTTTAAAAACTAATGCACAGTGAGAAATGACTACGATGAGTTAGAAATGTGTAGGCACAAGAATAGCTATTTTCATCTCAGATTCACAATGAAAACCTAGCACAGTTTCCAGAAGTTCAAGGTATATAACTATTAGCATAGAAAATATGTTGATGAATATCAATATTACTTACATGATGTGCTTAAAGTAATTAACAAACTGAAGCCTCATAAATCGCCTGGTCCAGACGAGGTATATGCTAGAATATTAAAAGAATGTAGAGATAAGTAATCCATTAGCAGTTTTATTTAATAAGTCATTAGAACTGGGCCTAGTGCCAGAAGCTTGGAACTTGCAAACAGTTCCGACAAAAAGGGTGATAAATCAACAGTACTAAAATTACCGTCCCATGTCTCCACGTCAATCATGGTGCAAGTTGCTAGAGTCAATTATTGCTACAAAATCAGAAGCCACCTTTTGTTATTCAACTTAATTCATTCTTCTCAGCACGGTTCACCCAGGGACGTTTCTTGTCTCACAAATTTGCTTAGCTTTTTTCAGAAGTATATGAAGGTAGATAATGATAAGTCATATGACATAATTTTATTTAGATTTCAGTAAAGCATCTGATAGAGTCCCTCATGAGAGATTGATAAGGAAGGTAGAAGCACATGGAATAGGTGGATCAGTATTAAATGGATTAGGTCATGGTTAACTGGTAGGAAACAAAGAGTCGCATAAAATGGATTAAAGTCAGATTGGGGTGCGGGTCAAAAGCGGAGTTCAGGGATCTGTATTAGGCCCTCTGTTGTTTGTTATATCTATTAATGATCTTGATTTAGGCATAACTAGTAGGATTAGTAACTTGCAGATGATACCAAAATGGGGAGAGGATAAATTCAGACAGTGACTTTGAACACCTTCAAAGAGATCTAGATACTCATATGAGTGGTCATAGACTGGGCAAATGAATTTTAATACTGATAAATGCAAGGCACTACAGGATAGGGAAGACGAATACAAACGTTAGGTATAAACTAGGGTAACACGGAAATAGAAAACTTAGTTAGAAAAAAAGATCTAGGTGTATTTGTTAGCAAACGACTTGAAACCCAGAAAATAATGTATTAGCGTCGCAACAAGGCAAACAGAGGGATTCTTGGGTTCATATCTAGATCTGTGAGTAACAGAACTGCTGGACGTTATCTTTGAACTTTACCTAGCATTAGTGAGGCCACACATGATTATGCGTTCAGTTCTGTGTCCTTATTATAGAATGGACATAGATTCTCTGGAGAGTACAAAGAAGAATGACAAAAATGATCCATAATATTAGAAACCTTCCCATATGAGGAAAGACTGAAAAGCTAGCTTGTATTCATTAGAGAGGCGTAGAGTTAGGGAGATATGATAGAGGTGTACAAGGGTAAGTGTGATTAATAAGGGCAAATGGAAGATGTTCTTGAAGCTCAGTATCAACGAAATAACTAGAACAAATGGCTTTAAATTAGATAAATTCTGATTCAGAAAGGATATAGGTAAGCACTGGTTTGGTAATAGAGTTGTTGATATGGAATAGGCTACCGGAGTGCTATAGTAGGATCGGGGACGCTAGGGAGCCTGCTAAGACGAAGTTGGATAGGCACATGGAAGTGCTGGACAAAGGGATCTGCCCCAAGGCCAGTCGGCCTCCTGCAGTGTCCCACTTTTCTATGTTCTTATGTTCTAAGTACATCACAGACCTCGTGGTACCACCACATTCGGGTTGACACCTCAGGTCGACCCAAGGGACTTGACCTCGCCCGCTAATGACATGAGCAGGTGACCTACAACCGCACCTAACCAAGACACCTGGGCAGGACCTCACCTGCACAGTATCAGATCAAACCAGTTTAGTGTTAATTGTTGAGGGTCAAAAGCCGGCTGGGCTTACCCCATATAAAAACCCTACAGTCCCGTCCACGGGCATTATCATTTCACTATTCTGGTCATCCAATTCTCATTCTGGTTGCTGTCATCTCCTCCCGTTCGGGTCATCACTCGTTTCACTAAGCAGTCACGCCGTCCCTCCCCAGGTCGGGAGAACCTCCCGGCAGACCGGCATCGCCAGCCTAAGCAGACTCTCCCATGAGAGCAGCCCAGCCAGCACTCACTGGGCCTACGTCAGGGTACGTGAGGTCTTGTCAGAATCGTCTAGGGGTGTATTACCTACTGTGGGAATGTGATTCATTCAGGTGTGTCCGAGAGTCAGTGTCAAGTAACGTAAAGCATAATGTGTTAGTACCCCGATAATAGTGATATTAATGTGTCCATGTCATTGAGGTGAAGTAATAAATAGTTTTATCAAGGGGTGTTTTTAACAAGTTGTCCTTTAAGTGATATATGTGTATTGACATACGAGATAAGATAAGCTATGTGACCTTAGTTAAATAACACCCCGGCCAGCCACACTACCAAGTTTCCTATCTTTATTCCTATTCTCTATTCTTACTTATTTATATTCTTCATGTAGTTGTCTCATTACACCCCGCGCCTGTCCCACACCCCGCGCCTGTCCCACCCCACGCCTGTCCCACCCCCACTTCCTCTCACACCCTGCGCCTCTCCCACACCCGTACCTCTCCCACACCCCCGTACTCCCCACACACCCCGTGCCTCTCCCACCCCCGTACCTCTCCCACACCCCGTACCTCTCCCACCCCCAGTCTCCCACACCCCCGCGCCTCTCCCACAGCCTTGCCTCTCCCACACCCCGCCTCTCCCACCCCCACCTCTCCCACACTCCTGTACCTCCCACACCCCCCTTGCATCTCCCACACCCCCCGTGCCTCTCCCTCACCCCCGTGCCTCTCCCTCACCCCCGTGCCTCTCCCACCCCGTGCCTCCCACCCCCGTGCCTCTCCTCACCCCCGCCTCCCACACCCCCGCGCCTCTCCCACACCCCGCCTCTCCCACACCCCCGCGCCTCCCACACCCCCACTTGCCCCTCCCACCCCCGCCTCTCCCACCCCCTGCCTCTCCCACCCCCGCCTCCCACACCCCGCGCCTCTCCCACACCCCGCGCCTCTCCCACCCCGCCTCTCCCACACCCCCGCGCCTCTCCCACACCCCCACTGCCTCTCCCACCCCCCCGCCTCCCACACCCCGCCTCCCGACCCCGCGCCTCCCGACCCCGCGCCTCTCCCGACCCCAGGCCTCCCACACCCCGAGATTCTAACACACCCCTCACCTCCCCCACACCCCTCACCTCCTCCACCCCCGTGCCTCCCACACACCCGCGCCTCTCCACCCCACTCTCCCACATCCCCTTGCGTTTCCACCCATACCTTCCCACACCCCAGTACCTTTCCCACCCCAGTACCTTTCCCACACCCAGTACCTTTCCCACCCCTTGCCTCTTCCACACCCCGCGCTCTTCCACACCCCTTGCCTCTCCCACCCCCCGCGCCTCTCCCACCCCCACTTGCCTCTCCCACACCCCCGCGCCTCTCCCACACCCCCGCGCCTCTCCCACACCCCTGCCTCTCCTCCCACACCCCACGCCTCTCCCGCATCCCCTCCGCCTCTCCCACCCCCCACGCCTCCTCCCTACACCCCCAGGCCTCTCACACCCCTGTGCCTCTCCCACACTCCTGTCCCACCTCCCACATCCCAGGCATCTCCCACACCCCGTGCCTCCCACACCCCGTGCCTCCCACACCCCGTGCCTCTCCCACACCCCCGTGCCTCTACACACACACCCCCGTGCTCCCACACCCCCGCACCTCTCACACCCCACCTCTCTCCCACCCCCCCTCGCCTCTCCCCTCACCCCCCCGCCTCTCCCTCACCCCACTGCCTCTCCCACACCCCCGTGCCTCTCCCACACCCCATACCTCTCCCCTCATCCCCGTGTTCTCCCACACACCCCGTGCCTCTCCCACCCCCGTGCCTCTCCCCAGCCCGTGCCTCTCCCACGCCCCGTGCTTCCACCCCAGCCCTCTCTCCCACCCCGCGCCTCTCCCACACCCCCGCGCCTCTCCCTCACCCCCGCCTCTCCTCCTTGCCTCTCCTCACCCCCACGCCTCCTCCTCCCACCCCCGCCTCTTCCTCCTTGCCTCCTCCCACCTCCCTCCCCCGCTCTCCCTCCCCACCCCTTCTCCCACACCCCTTGCCTCTCCCACACCCCTTGCCTCTTCCTCACCCCTTGCCTCTCCCACACGCCTCTCCCACCCCCTGACTCTCCTCCTCGCCCATCCTCTTCTGCTTCTCCCACCTTACCTCATCACCCATCTCCTCCACCCCAACCTCCCACACGCCCCGCCTCCCTCACTTATCTCACACCTCCGCCTCTCCCACACCCGTGTATCCTCCCACACCCCAGCCTCTCACACCTCTCCCACACCCTCCTCCCTTCCTCTCACGCCCGTGCCTCTCCCTACGTCCTCCCACTTATCCCTCACCCGCCTCTCCACGCGCCTCTTCTCTCCACACCCCAGCGCCTCTCCCACACCCTCCTGCACCCTTCTCCACACCGCCTCGCACCTCTCCCACACCCCGCCTCTCCACCCCCTGCTGCCTCTCCCACATCCTTGCCTTCTCCCACACCCACTCACACACCCCGTGCCCTCCTCACCCCTTTTGCACTCTCACCCATTGCACTCTCCCACCCCGCGCGCCTCTCCCAGCACTGCCTCTCCTCCCACATGGGCCTATCCCGCTCATCCATCCTCACCCCCTCCACCCTGTGCCTCTCCCACACTCCTCCTCTCACCCCGTGCCTCTCCTCACCCCCGTGCCTCCCATCAGCCTCCTCCCACACCCCGCGCCTCTCTGCCACCCTGTCACCCCCTTGCATCTCCCAGCGTATCTCCCCTTGCCTCTCACCCAGTGTCTCCACACCCCATCTCCTCTCTCCACCTCTCTGCCTCTCCCACACCCCTTTTCTCCCTCCTCTTCATGCCTTCCTCACCCCATTGCCTCCCACCTCTCAGCCCGTGCCTCCCTCACCTCTCTGCCTCCTTACGCGCCTCTCCCCACCCCGCGCCTCTCCCACCCCCGCCTCTCCCCACCCCCTTTGTCTCTCCCACTGCCTCCCCACACCCCATGCCTCTCCCCTCTGCCTCATCCCATACCCCCTGCCTCTCCCACATCTCTGCCTCCCATACCCCGTGCCTCTCCCCACCCCGTGCCTCTCCCACACCCCTGTTCCCCGGCCTCTCCCCACCCTCTCACCCCACACCCCCTTGCTCTCTGCCTCTCCCATCCCTCCGTGCCTCTCCCACACCTCTGCCTCTCCATAGCCCGGTTATCCCACCCTCTGCCTCTCCATCTCCCCCGTGCCTCTCCCACCCCCCTGCCTCCCACCCCCATGCCTCTCCACACCCCGCGTCTCTCCCATTGAACCTCTCTCTCACCCGTGCCTCTCCCACACCCCCATGCCTCTCCCACCTCTGCCTCCCCTGTGCCTCTCCCCACCCCGTGCTCCCCTTACTCTCTCCCGTCTCTCAGCCTCTCCCACCCATGTGCCTCCCCTTCTCTCCCACACCCATGCCTCTCCCCACCCCGTGCCTCCCCCCGTGCCTCTCCCATTGCCTCTCCCACATCCCCCTTTAACCTCTCCACACCCCGTGCTTTCATCTCCCATGTCTCCCCACACACCTCACACCCCTTTGCCTCTCTCACACCTCCGTGCCTCTCCCGTGCCTCTCACCCCCGTGCCTCTCCCACCCCTTGCCTCCCACCCGTGCCTCTCAACCCCGTGTCTCTCACCCCTTCTGTCTCCCACACCCCGTGCCTCTCCCCACCCCCATTGCCTCTCTCCCACCCCGTACCTCTCACACCCACGTGCTCTCCCACACCCCCGTGCCTCACCTCTCTCCCACACCCCGTGCCTCTCTCCCACCCCCGTGCCTCCTCACCCCGTGCCTCTCCACCCCCGTGCCTCTCCCACCCCATGCCTCTCCCACACCCCCACCTCTCCCACCCCCGTGCCTCCTCCCCCCCGTGCCTCTCCACCCCCGTGCCTCTCCCACACCTCTCCTGCCTCTCCCACCCCTCTGCTCTCCGCACCCCCGTGCCTCTCCCTCGCCCCTGTGCCTCTCCACCCCGTGCCTCCTCCCACACCCCGTGCCTCTCCCACCCCACCTCTCCCTTTCACAATTCAATACAATTTTTCCAACAGGTAAAGGTTACCAAACAGGAGGTACTACCGCCCGAAGATATTAGCCATAATGTTGTCTAATGGTAGACCCTGCTGCCATATGGCATCACGAAAATATGACCAAGTCCCAGGTTGCTGAGTGATTGCTCATTTGACAACACACATACATATATCATTTCTAAATTACCATCTTTTATGGTCTTTATTAGAAGATATGTTGTTACATTTTTTATTTAATATTTTCGATTATTTGCTGAATTTTAATTTTACATATATTATTATATTAT
>NW_024711701.1:0-16021 GCF_018991925.1 Homarus americanus | reverse complement strand
TAAGTACTTCGTTCAGTTACGTATTGCTAGTCATGGGTGTGGTGACCTAATAGAGTCATGGGTGTGACCTGACAGCCATGGGCGTGGTGACCTGACAGAGTCATGGGTGTGTGTTGACCTGTTAGAATATGGGTGGGTCCCCGCCAGCCCCGTCTCCCCGCCCGCCTCGCCCTGCAGGTGACTGGAGTGGGAATACCTACGCCCGCAGTGCTCAGCGAGACTCTTACCCTGTTGACCCCAGCTCTCTCTCTCTCTCTTCTTTTTTCAACACACACACATCAGGTGTTTGGACAGGGGTAAACTGTGTCTCAGGTGCTTCCTCCTGGTATATTCACTTTTGGGGAACTGTATGATTACACCAGGAGAAGCTGAAGGTGTGTGTGTGTGTGTGTGTGTGTGTGTGTGTGTGTGTGTGTGTGTGTGTGTGTGTGTGTGTGTGTGTGTGTGTGTGTGTGTGTGTGTGTGTGTGTGTGTGTGTGTGTGTGTGTGTGTGTGTGTGTGTGTGTGTGTGTGTGTGTGTGTGTGTGTGTGTGTGTGTGTGTGTGTGTGTGTGTGTGTGTGTGTGTGTGTGTGTGTGTGTGTGTGTGTGTGTGTGTGTGTGTGTGTGTGTGTGTGTGTGTGTGTGTGTGTGTGTGTGTGTGTGTGTGTGTGTATGTGTGTGTGTGTGTGTGTGTGAGGGAAGATGGAAAGATAGAGAAACGGCCGTAGAAGATGAAGAAGAAGAGAAAGGAGGAGGAGGAGGTGGATGAACGTGTAGAGAGAGAAAGAATGATAAGACAATGTTTGTAAGAGCAGGAGAGAGACTGACTATACAGTACATACATTCATTCATTACATACATACATACATACATGCATGCATATATCTTGGTTATAAGTGTAGCATTTTTACCTCAAAGAATATGTAAATGAGTGTAAATTCTCCATCATAATGTTTCGTTTACTTTATGAGTGACTGAAGATCCTAGAATTTACACTTTTTTTTTTTTACATGATTGGTTGAGCAGTACGTGAACATCAGGGACCTGGATGATGGTGAGTGTTAATACTTGTCTGTGTTGATGGCTCTGTAGGAGGTCAGTGTAGTCTAGCATGGGCTGTAGAATGCCATTTAGTGTCAGTGTCAGTAAACAGGGTCACCTATTAGGGAATCTGGGAACGATGCACAGCCATTTAAGTTCCAGATGGGCCACAGTGAGTTAGGAAGGGCCACTTGGGGTACAGTTAGCACACTGGTAATGAATGGCCACTATGTTGGGTCACAGTGAGCTACGAGTATACTGTGTACTGCAACCCATACTACCATGTCCATATACTCCCACCAAGTATCTGTGTAACCATTCTCACCCATACCTCCTATACCCACACATATCCTCCTGGGCCACATAGCGACACAGGTCGTGGCGCCCTCGAGGCCCCTCACGCCCACGTTTGTCATATTCAGAGCTAAAAACAGATCAGAGTAGAAGTGTTATTACTGCTCCCCGTCGCTCTAAACTTTAAGACGCTCTTCATCAACCTGTACATGGTATTTTTGTGTATGTGACCACCGTGTAATTATGTCCTGTAATTAACTTTCATTGTAATTATGGCCTACAGTCAGCCTGCGAGTGTCGTTACTAAACACCGCCCTGTGTATATCAGTCTGCTTATGTAATTTTTTATCCTGATGGACGCCATGTGGTGAAGCCTCTGCCAGCGAGTCACCGCAGGCTGGAGTGAAGAACGTCAGGCGCTGTTGACTGCTAGTGGGCGCAGCAAGATAAGCTAACAGAAATAAAGAATAAAATCAAACAAGTTGGGGACTGATGCGTCAATCACTAAATCAGTAAAGTTTTCCGAAATAGCGGAGCTGGAGGAGTATTTTTATAGGCGTGAGTGGTGACAGACGTGCTCTGGGGAATACACTGCACCCTTGACTCCCTCCGACCCCCCAAGTGGCCATATTGGAAGAAACAAAATCGCAGCTGGATGCGTCAGGATCTGGATTTTCAGAAAGATCTGTGCTTCTCAATTTACCCAACTGGAGATGTGAGCGTGCATCTGTCGAGCTCATTATACCAAGACACAATAGTCCTCCGTTGAATTGTCCTGTTAAGTGGAGACGTGGTAACTGTTATATGTGGTTCATAGTAACTTATATATAAAGTCGAATTCCAGAGTTTCGTACCTGGGGATTTTGTTCCCACTGGAGGAGGTGTGAGAACGGACCTTGCTGACTCATGTAAACAAAGACCTAGATGAATTCCTAAAAGTTCGTACGTTTAATTTTCTTTATAACTGGAGGAGGTGTGGGGCAAACCTCACTGGCTCATTCATCTGAAACATAATTATGGATTCCAAGAAATTCATGGGTTGGATTTCTCGCTTTAAACTGTTAGTGTGTGTGTGTGTGTGTGTGTGTGTGTGTGTGTGTGTGTGTGTGTGTGTGTGTGTGTGTGTGTGTGTGTGTGTGTGTGTGTAACTGAGTCAATACAGATGGCGGCCAAAATATGGCATCAACATGGCGCTGAGACTGTATCGTAACCTTGACAGGATGTAAGTCTGTGTTTATTACGACATAATTGTACACCAACAAGGGGTGGGAAGAGGGAGGGAACGAAGGAAGGAAAGGGAAGAGGTGGGAGGGAAAGAAGAGGGCGAGGGGGGGAAAGAGGGAGAAGAGAGGCAGAGAAGAATGAAGTAGGGAAGAAAGAGGAAGAGAGGAGGGTAGTGGGGGCCATCTGGGTGACTAATTAAACCAGGTGTGACCAGCGGCAGGTAGGAGTGTCCTGACTTTCCATGATTTCATGATTTATAAACTACCATGATTTATCAGAGCGCTACCATTGTGTATATAACTAGAAGAAGTTAATTACAGTTACAGGTGTTTCGTATCCGAGGTTAAGGCACCAGCGTTACCAGCCAACACACTCCCGGATAATAACAATAACAACATCCAAGGGTAAACCGTAACAGTGAACACAATAACATAACATATAATAACATAACATAACATAGCATAGCATGACAAACAACATCACATAATAATAACAGTAAATACCTAAGATAATGGTTGCCCCTCGTGTAACAGGCTGGCTGGCCCAAGGACCACCGAGGCGTGAATTTGTTTAAGGTGTGGAAGCTGTCGCCAACACAACAACCACACCCTAAGTTAATGAGTTGCATGACCCAGTGTCAAGGAACAGTCCGAGAAGACCGGACAACTCGCCAACTGCACTGGCTAACCCTTACCCAGGACACGATCCGCAAATCTATTAACATCCAGATTCCCAATTACTGCTGGGTAGACAGAGGCAAATGGTGTGAAAACTTTTCCATAGTTTCAACCTGCCTGGGGATCGAACCCTGGTCCGCTCGCTTGCGAGGCAAGCATGGTGACCATTACACCACAGATCGCCATTTAAATAACATAATAAAACATAACATTATATAGAATAACGTAGCATAACATAATAACGTTGAACACCTACTAGGACTGACCTAACATAACATAACAACGTTGAACAACTATTAATTATAACACAAGGCATAACATTACAAACTATAACAGAGAACACACCCAAAATAGACATAACAACATAACATTCAAAAGAACAAGTGAGTAAAGTAATGGAACAGTAGTGAACAGCATAACAGCAAGCATGCAGGCACTAGGGAGGGAGGGAGGGGGGGAGGAGGACGTATGTAGCACGTCCGTCACTATTTAATTGAAGAGGAGATGGATGGTGACAGATGGTGAGTCACAGGTGGTGTGGAGGACGGCCAGCTGTGTGCAGCCATCACCAGCTGCGTGTGTTGTGTGTGATGATAGTGATGTCGATGATGATGGCACTGGCGATGATGAAAATTATAATGATGAACACAGTGATGGTGACGATGACCGTATTGATGTTTCTGGTGGTGATGGCAGTGGTGTTGTTTGTGGTGGTGATGGTGTTGATGACTGGTGTTGTTTATGGTGTTGATGGTGTTGATGACAGTGGTGTTGTTTCTGGTGGTGATGGCAGTGGTGTTGTTTGTGGTGGTGATGGTGTTGATGACCGTGGTGTTGTTTATGGTGGTGATTGTGTTGATGACAGTGGTGTTGTTTATGGTGTTGATGGCAGTGGTGTTGTTTGTGGTGGTGATGGTGTTGATGACAGTGGTGTTGTTTGTGGTGGTGATGGTGTTGATATCAGTGGTGGTTGTTTGTGGTGGTGATGGCAGTGGTGTTGTTTGTGGTGGTGATGGTGTTGATGACAGTGGTGTTGTTTGTGGTGGTGATGGTGTTGATATCAGTGGTGTTGTTTGTGGTGGTGATGGGTGGTGTGTTGTTTATGGTGGTGATGGTGTTGATGACAGTGGTGTTGTTTGTGGTGGTGATGTGGTGGTGTTGTTTGTGGTGGTGATGGTGTTGATGACAGTGGTGTTGTTTATGGTGGTGATTGTGTTGATATCAGTGGTGTTGTTTGTGGTGGTGATGGCAGTGGTGTTGTTTGTGGTGGTGATGGTGTTGATGACTGGTGTTGTTTATGGTGTTGATGGTGTTGATGACAGTGGTGTTGTTTCTGGTGGTGATGGCAGTGGTGTTGTTTGTGGTGGTGATGGTGTTGATGACCGTGGTGTTGTTTGTATTGGTGATTGTGTTGATGACAGTGGTGTTGTTTATGGTGTTGATGGCGATGGTGTTGTTTGTGGTGGTGATGGTGTTGATGACGGTGGTGTTGTTTGTGGTGGTGATGGTGTTGATATCAGTGGTGTTGTTTGTGGTGGTGATGGCGGTGGTGTTGTTTGTGGTGGTGATGGCGGTGGTGTTGTTTGTGGTGGTGATGGTGTTGATGACAGTGGTGTTGTTTGTGGTGGTGATGGTGTTGATATCAGTGGTGTTGTTTTGTGGTGGTGATGGCAGTGGTGTTGTTTATGGTGATGATGGTGTTGATGACAGTGGTGTTGTTTGTGGTGGTGATGGCAGTGGTGTTGTTTGTGGTGGTGATGGTGTTGATGACAGTGGTGTTGTTTATGGTGGTGATTGTGTTGATATCAGTGGTGTTGTTGTTTGTGGTGGTGATGGCGGTGGTGTTGTTTGTTGGTGGTGATGGTGTTGATGACAGTGGTGTTGTTTGTGGTGGTGATGGTGTTGATATCGAATTGGTGTGTTTGTGGTGGTGATGGCAGTGGTGTTGTTTATGGTGGTGATGGTTTGATGACAGTGGTGTTGTTTGTGGTGGTGGTGTTGATATCAGTGGTGTTGTTTGTGGTGGTGATGGCAGTGGTGTTGTTTGTTGTGGTGATGGTGTTGATGACAGTGGTGTTGTTTGTGGTGGTGATGGTGTTGATGGGTGGTGTTGTTTGTGGTGGTGATGGTGTTGATGACCGTGGTGTTGTTTATGGTGGTGATTGTGTTGATGACAGTGGTGTTGTTTATGGTGTTGATGACAGTGGTGTTGATGGTGTTAATGACGTCCGTGTTGTTTTGTGGTGTTGATGACAGTGGTGTTGTTTATGGTGTTGATGACAGTGGTGTTGTTTATGGTGTTGATGACAGTGGTGTTGTTTATAGTGTTGATGACAGTGGTGTTGTTTATGGTGGTGAATGTGTTGAAGATATGGTGGTGATTGTGTTATGAGCAGTGGTGTTGATGGTGTTGATGACAGTGGTGTTGTTTATGGTGTTGATGACAGTGGTGTTGTTTATAGTGTTGATGACCGTGGTGTTGTTTATGGTGGTGATTGTGTTGATGACGGTGGTGTTGTTTATGGTGTTGATGACAGTGGTGTTGTTTTATGGTGTTAATGACAGTGGTGTTGTTTGTGGTGTTGATGACAGTGGTGTTTGCTTATGGTGTTGATGACAGTGGTGTTGTTTATGGTGTTGATGATGCAGTGGTGTTTGCTTATGATGTTGATGACAGTGGTGTTGTTTGGTGTTAATGACGGTGGTGTTGTTTATGGTGTTGATGACAGTGGTGTTGCTTATGGTGTTGATGACGGTGGTTTTGTTTATGGTGTTGATGACAGTGGTGTTGATGGTGTTGACAGTGGTGTTGTTTATGGTGTTGATGACAGTGGTGTTGTTTATAGTGTTGATGACAGTGGTGTTGTTTATGGTGTTGATGACAGTGGTGTTGTTTATAGTGTTAATGACAGTGGTGTTGTTTATGGTGTTGATGACAGTGGTGTTGTTTATGGTGTTGATGACAGTGGTGTTGTTTATGGTGTTAATGACAGTGGTGTTGTTTATGGTGTTGATGACAGTGGTGTTGTTTATGGTGTTGATGACAGTGGTGTTGTTTATGGTGTTGATGACAGTGGTGTTGTTTATGGTGTTGATGGTGTTAATGACAGTGGTGTTGTTGTTTATGGTGTTGATGACAGTGGTGTTGTTTATGGTGTTGATGGTGTTAATGACAATGGTGTTGTTTATAGTGTTGATGACAGTGGTGTTGTTTATGGTGTTGATGGTGTTAATGAGGTGGTGTTGTTTTGGTGGTGATGGTGTTGATGACAGTGGTGTTGTTTATGGTGTTGATGACAGTGGTGTTGTTTGTGGTGTTGATGGTGTTAATGACAGTGGTGTTGTTTATGGTGTTGATGACAGTGGTTTTGTTTATGGTGTTGATGGTGTTAATGACAGTGATGTTGTTTATGGATGGTGATGACAGTGGTGTTGCTTATGGTGGTGATGGTGGAGGTCGGTGGGGAAGATGCCAACACAGACAGGATGTGGAGATGGTGGTAGGATAATGAGGATGTGAGAGAGGGAGAGGTTGGTGGTGGGAGGAGAGTGGGAGTAGTGGTGGGAGAGGAAAAGAAGAAGAAAGAGCTTTCACACACACACACACACACACACACACACACACACACACACACACACACACACACACACACACACACACACACACACACACACACACACACACACACACACACACACACACACACACACACACACACACACACACACACACACACACACACACACACACACACACACACACACACACACACACACACACACACACACACACACACACACACACACACACACACACACACACACACACACACACACACACACACACACACACACACACACACACACACACCACACACACACACACACACACACACACACACACACACACACACACACACACACACCACACACACACACACACACACACACACACACACACACACACACACACACACACCACGCACACACACACACACACACACACACACACACACACACCTCCCACTACAGACAATCACAATCCCTTCAAACAAGGTATCCTACGCCTGGTGAGATTGTGGCGTGGGATTGCTCTGGGTGAGATCCTGCCAGGGAGGATCAACCTTAGTGGCGGAATAACAGAAATATCCGGCCCTTGATAACTCTCTCTCTCTCTCTCTCTCTCTCTCTCTCTCTCTCTCTCTCTCTCCTCTCTCTCTCTCCTCTCTCTCTCTCTCTCTCCCTCTTCTCTCTCTCCTCTCTCTCTCTCCTCTCTCTCTTCTCTCTTTCTCTCTCTCTCTCTCTCCTCTCTCTCTCTCTCTCTCTTTCTCTCTCTCTCTCTCTCTCTTTTCTCTCTCTCTCTCAACCAGTGTCAACACTCCTACACTGTCCTTGTAACAAATGTCGAGGCATGAATTTTTGGTGTGGGTGTGTGTGGAGGTGGTGGGCGCCCTAGTGTGTACTGGTGATATATGGAGCAGGACGATGATGACGAGTGGAGGTGGTTGGGCGCCCTAGTGTGAGTACTGGTGTTATATGGAGCAGGACGATGATGACGAGAAGAAGAGGAGGAGGAGATGGGTGACCTACATTGGTATAATGATATATGGGCAGTAGGGAGGGGAGGAGGAGGGTGATGGAGAAGAGGAAGAGGAGGAGGGTGATGGAGAGGAAGAGGAGGAGGGTGATGGAGAGGAGGAGAGGAGGAGGAGGTGATGGAGAGAGGAGGAAGAGGAGGATATATAGAGGAGGAGGACAAAGAGGAAGAGGGAGGGACGAGAGGGAGGAAAGAGGAAAAGGAATGGGAGAGGAGACGTATAGAAGGAGGAGGAAGAGAAAAGAGGGACAACAGAGGAAGGAGGAAGAGATAGGGAAAGGGAGAAAGAGAGGATGAAGAAGGGGAAGAGGAAGGGGGGAGGGAAAATTAATTAGCATACAAGGGAGGAGAGTTGGGGAGGAGAGGAGGAGGGAGGAGGGAGGAGAGATTAATAGTGTTTAGAGGAAGAAGGGGAGGAGGGTGGGGGAGGAGAAGGAGGGGAGAAGAGGGAAGGGAAATGGGAGAGATACATTAGAGACTACTGAGAAAGGGGTAGGGAAGATGGGGTGAGGTGGGAGGAGGCCTCTTGGCGACAGTGGCAAGGGGGGAATAAAGGGAGGAATAGAGGGTCAGATAGGGACAATGAAGGTGTATCATAGAGAGAGAGAGGAGAGAGAGAGAGAGAGAGAGAGAGAGAGAGAGAGAGAGAGGAGGTAAAGAAAGGTAAGAGACAAGGGTTAGGAGAGAGAGAGAGAGAGAGAGGGAGAGACAGAACAGAGTTATAATTTAATACTTCAGTATTAGTGTGACACACACACACACACACACACACACACACACACACACACACACACACACACACACACACACACACACACACACACACACACACACACACACACACACACACACACACACACACTCGCTGGCCAATCTTGACGCCGCAACACACACCTTAAGGTTCAGAAAAAATAATAAGAAATAATTTAAGTACATTTTGGTATCATAAACGAACGCCACTGCTGACAAGAGGCAAGCGAACGTCGTTTGGCGGAATATTTTTGAGTAGTTAGTACAGTATGGTAGGTTGATAATTCGTCTGGCGTAGAGTTCAGTATGACAGGAAAGGAGTAAACGTCCGCCTGGCGAAGGTTTCATAAGCGTGTCATTTTGGGGTTGTGAAGACGTGAGCAAACTTGTCTGTCTGTGTCTTCCGTGAGAGGTGAATGAACGCCAGGCACTTAGAGGAGAGAGAGAGAGAGAGAGAGAGAGAGAGAGAGAGAGAGAGAGAGACAAAATAAAGCGTGTTTGACAGGTTCTATCTCGTGAGCTCCCGGGAGAGGTTCTAAAGCATTCTGAAGTATTGTCAACCAGAAATTTCCTTCTAGGGTTCTACAAGGTCTTAGGAGGGTTCTTCTCAGCGGTTCTTCGTGGATACCAGAGGTTCTTCTTTGTTATGGTGGTAGGTGTGTGCAGGATGGTTCTGACCAGCCTTGGGATTGAGAGGCATAGTAGAGTCTCACGCAGTTTTTGCCTCCATCTTGGCTTGAGTGAGTGTGGAGGAGATATGCTCGAGTCTCACGCACTTTTTGCCTCCATCTTGGCTTGAGTGAGTGTGAGGGAGATATGCTCGAGTCTCACACTTTTGCCTCCATCTTGGCTTGAGTGAGTGTGAAGGAGGGGGTAGGATGGATATTAAGGATGTTCCTCTATTATCCTGCACAGCGGGTGTGTCTGTCGGGTCAGGGGGTGAACACTCTCTCTCTCTCTCTCTCTCTCACACTATAATAATAAATGCCAGAGAATTATCTCCGGGTGAATGACTCTCACATGTCTTGTACGTGTGTATTTACCTTTGTGTTAATTACTGTGGTGGTAATGAAGGTTCACCTGGCCCGTAAACCTAGTTGGGCCGTGTCGTAAATCCCCATTTTCGGATCTCCCACTGACGTTGCTTTTATGAGATATCTGTTCTTTGTCCGTTTATCTGTTCGTTTTTGTGCCCGTCCGTCCGTCCGTGATCATAATAAAACTAGTTTAACTGTGTGTGTGTGTGTGTGTGTGTGTGTGTGTGTGTGTGTTTACGTCAGCAGGCTTTATAAACGACCACAAACCTTTTAAAAAGTCATTAATGAGAACAAATTCACCACACACTGTAAATATCTCCTGAACTCAACCAACCTAAGATTTTCATATATATATTATTTTCTTTAAATTTCACACGAAATTTGACAAAAATTAAGTAGTCAAAGTGGCATTTGATGGATTATGGATGTAAAAAAAAACACGAAAAAACACGTCAACTTTCGCAAAATTAAAAAAAAAGTAAAATGGTGAAAATCTTAGGAGGTCTAGGTTAGTTTAGGTTAGATAATAAAGGCGCCGTGTGTAATAATGCAATTTTAAACTTTGTTGCATATGTCAGGAATTTGTATATGTTGCAGATACTGTTATTTACTATAGTTCGAGGAATTTGCATGGTTGAAATACGTCTTTAGTAGTAGTAGTAGTAGTAGTAGTAGTAGTAGTAGTAGTTTTTATTATCATTCTTATCATTATTACTATTAGAGAAGCGAGGTGGCTTACGGGGGAGGGCGGATGGCTTAATAGGGAATGAGGGAGGGAAGACAACAATATGGCTTGGTGGCTTAAGTTTGGTGTGCAGCAGGTATAGGAGGGTGGCTTAGCGGCTTTGGACGGAGTAAGGAAATGGGTGGCTCACTGTCTTAGGGTGGTATGCAGCGTGTCTTAACGTAGTGGGATGGTGCAGAGCGAGGGCGCTTAGTGTGGCTTAGTGGTGCAGAGCGAGAGAGGGCGAACGTGGGGACACTTTACAGCGCCTTACATAACTATAATCAGGCTTTAATAACTGGTGCTGCAGGCAGACAGGGAAAGGAGGGAAGGAGAGAGGAGGGTTTGGAGGAAGGAAGGAGAGGGGGGTTTGGAGAAGGAAGGAGAGGGGAGGGTTTGGAGTGAAGGAAGGAGGAGAGGGGAGGGTTTGGAGGAGGAGAGAGAGGGAGGTGGGGGAGGAAGGAGAGGAGGGGAGGGGTTTGGAGGGAAGGAAGGAGAGAGGGGAGGGTTTGGAGGGAAGGAAGGAGAGAGGGAGGTTGGGGGGGGAAGGGGAGAGAGGGGAGTTGAGGAAGGAAGGAGAGAGGGGGGGTTGGAGGGAAGGAAGGGAGAGAGGGGGGGTTGGAGGAAGGAAGGAGAGAGAGGAGGGGGGAGGAAGGAAGGAGAGAGGGGAGGGTGGAGGAAGGAAGGAGAGGAGGATTTGGAGGAGGAAGGAGAGGGGGAGGGGGAGGAAGGAAGGAGAGGGGAGGTTGGAGGAAGGAAGGAGAGAGGGGAGGGTTGAGTGAAGGAAGGAGAGAGGGGAGAGGGGTTGGAGGAAGGAAGGAGAGAGGGAGGTTTGAGGGAAGGAAGGAGAGAGGAGGGTGGAGGAAGGAGGAGAAGGGGGTTGGAGTGAAGGAAGGGGAGGGAGGTAGGGAAGGAGGAGGGGGTGGGGGGGAGAGGAGGGGAGGGTGGAGGAGGAAGGAGAGGGGGTTTGGGGGAGGAAGGAGGGGGGGTTTGGAGGGAAGGAAGGAGAGGGGGAGGGTTTGGAGGAGGAGAGAGGGGAGGGGTGGGGAAGGAAGGAGAGAGGGGAGGGTTTGGAGGGAAGGAAGGAGAGAGGGGAGGGTTTGGGGAAGGAAGGAGGGGAGGTTTGGAGGAAGGAAGGAGAGAGGGAGGGTTTGGAGTGAAGGAAGGAGAGGGGAGGGTTTGGAGGAAGGAAGGAGAGAGGGGGGGGTTGAGGAAGGAAGGAGAGAGGGAGGGTTGGAGGAAGGAAGGAGAGAGGGGAGGAGGAGGGAAGGAAGGAGAGAGGGAGGGTTTGAGGAAGGGGGAGAGAGGGAGGGTTTGGAGAAGGAAGGAGAGGGGAGGTTTGGGGGAAGGAAGGAGTAGAGGGGAGAGTTGGAGGGGGGAAGGAGAGAGTGGAGAAAGGAGAGAGGGGAGGGTTTGGAGTGGAAGGAAGGAGAGGGGAGGCTTGAGTGAAGGAAGGAGGGAGGGGAGGGGTAGGAGGAAGGAAGGGGGGGTTTGGGAGGGAAGGAAGGAGAGAGGGAGGGTTGGAGAGGAAGGAAGGAGAGGGAGGGTTTGGAGGAAGGAAGGAGAGGGGGAGGGTTTGGTGAAGGAAGGAGAGAGGGGAGGGGTTTGGAGGAAGTAAGGGGAGAGAGGAGGTTTGGAGTGAAGGAAGGAGAGGAGGGTTTGGAGTGAAGGAAGGAGAGGAGGAAGGAAGGGAGAGGAGGATGGAGGAAGGGAAGGAGGGAGGGAAAAGGGGAGGAAGGAAGGGGGGAGAGGAGGGAGGAAGGAAGGAGAGAGGGAGGGTTGGAGGAAGGAAGGAGAGGGGAGAGGTGGAGGGAAGGAAGGAGAGAGGGAGGGTTTGGGGGGGGGGGGGGAGAAAGGGAGGGGGAGGGGTGCAGGAATGGGAGGACGGAGGAGTGGGGGGGTTGGAGAGAAAGGAAGGAGGCACGGAGGGAGGGAGTGGAAGGAATGAAGGGAGGGAAGGAGCGAATAGAGGGACGGAAGGGAGGGGAGAGGAAGGGAAGGAGGAGAAAAGAGGAAGTGCAAACATAAGGACTACTACGAGGGAGGGAAGATGGAAAAGAAGGAACGGAAGGGAGGTAAGGGAGGAAAGGAAGTGAAAGGTGGAAGGAAAGAGGTGAGGTGGGAAAGGGGGAAGGAGTGGGGAAAGGGGAGGTGAGAAATGGGGAAAGGGGAGGTAATGAGGAAAGGAAGGGAGGGTGGAAAGGATGGGGAAGGTGGTGAGAGGGAGGGAAAGAAGGAGGGAGTATGGGGAAAGGAGGGAAGGCGGAAAGGAAAGAGGGAAGGAGGAAGTGAGGGAAGAGTGGAGGGAAGGGCGGGGACAACACTATTGTGGCTAATTTATGACAGAGTGAGCTGTGTCCTTAAAGATGACACCTCAAGCTCTCACGACCTGAGTGGACAAAATCACACTGACTTGTTGATACCAGCCAAAATTCTCTGCCCTGCAAAACCCTTGACAAAATTCACATTGTATAGAATTTCATTGAGATCAAGTTATCGAGACAAAAATATCTAACTAGAGGAAATTTTTGTGATTTTCTCTCTTCTTTCTTTCTTCTTCATCATCTATCTACTTTATATTCTTGTAAATATTCTTTGTTTTCTTTCCTTCTCCTTCTCTTGTTTTTCTTTCTCTTTCTTCATCGTCTCCATTGTTTAGTTGTTCTTCCTTCTCGTTCTTTCTCTCTCTGTCTCCTCCCTCTTCGTGATGACAGCGGTGAGATACATTCTCTCCACTCTCACATTTTGCTCCTCCTCCTTTCTCTTTTTCGTCTTTCCTACTTAGCTCCTTCTTTTCCTTTCTTCCTTCTTTCTGGGTGATGACTAGGAGGGAAGGACACAGACATGCCTTCTCTCTCACTATCGCCCTCCTTCGTTCTTTCCTCCTCCTTCTTTCTGCTCCTCCTTCTTTCCTCCTCCTCCCTGCTGGTGATGACAGGAGGGAAGGACTCACACGCACCGTCAAACATGTTAACAGCTTGACCTTTTCCCAGCTCAGCCCTGATACCATTCCATCTCACCCTCCCACACCTACTTCCCACCCCTCACCCACCCACCTACCTCACACCTCACCCACCTCCCCACCCTCACACCCACCTACTTCCCACCCTCACTTCCACCTCCTGCCTCACACATCTACTTAATGTATTTCACGGAGCTAAATGGAAAGAAACATATGTGACTTCCCTATTAGTGGTAACATATTCTTGTGTTTTCTTAACGTGAAGTCTTGGAGTAAAGTGACGCTATTTTAGTTAACTATGTGGCTGTCGTAATTTAATTCACATAATTATATATTTAAAATCAGTTCAGGGGTTTGTAAATAATTAATGTAGTGTGTGTGTGTGTGTGTGTGTGTGTGTGTGTGTGTGTGTGTGTGTGTGGTTTGTTGTGGTTTGTTTTGTTTTTGGGGGTTTTTTGATCCGACTCTGAGTGTGTGTGGGGGGTGTATACTGTACTGTAAAGTATTAGAAAGGTGAAGAAGAGGTAGAAGAAGATGAAGAGGAGGATGGAGAAGAAGAGGAGAGGATGAGTAAAAGAGGAGGATGAAGAAGGAAATATAGCAAAGGGAGGGAAGAAAGAGGAGGTGAGGAGGGGGAAGTGGAGAGAAAAGACCTGGGGAGAAGAGGGAGGAGGAGTAGGTTACGAAGAAGGAAAAGAGGTAAAGGAAGAGGATAAAGAAAGGAGGAGAAGAGAGAAAGAGGAGAAGGAAGAGAAAGAGGAGGGGGAGAGGTTACAAGAGTGCTCTATTCTCTTCTGCATTAATTTCTCTCTGTAATGATTTTCTAAAATGTAATAATGCTAAATAAAAATGTAATTATGTCAGCCTTGAATATAATACCTTAATGGGCTTACAGTAATTACTTTAAGGCTCACAATATTACCTTAAGGCTTACAGTAATTATCTTAAAACTCAGACTTCTCAAGGCTTGTGATTATTAGGCTCACAGTATTACTTTAGGCTTACAGTAATTACCTTAAGGCTTACAGTAATTACCTTAAAACTCACAGTAATTTCTTCAGGCTCATAATAATTTCTGTAGTGTTTACAGTAATTTTTAAGGCTTACAGTACTACTCTTAAGGTTGATAGTGCATTATTCTTAAGGCTCACAGTAATACCTAAAACTGTGATTTCTTAAGGTCACAGTATTCATGTCCATTATTACCTTAAGACTAAGAAATTTCTAAAACTCACAGTAATTGGTTGGTTTGTTGGTTTTTTGTGTTTTTGGTTTTGTTTTTGTTTTTTTGTTTTAATGCTCACAATAATTACTCTTAAGGCTCACATTTTGTGTTTTTTGTTTTTTTGTTTTTTGTTTTTTTTGGTGTTTGGTTGTTGTTTTTTGCAGTAATTACCTTTTAAACTCACAGTAATTACCTTAATGCTAATAATTACTAGGCTCTTTTTTTGTGTTTTGTTTTTTTGGTTTTTGTTTTTTTTAAGGCTACAATAATTACCCTAAAACTCATAGTAATTACCTTGAATATTTACCTTATAGTCTAGCTGAGTTGCCTGATACCCTGAATATTGCCATAACAAAGGATTGTAAAATAATATTACTAAAGATTCAGTCGCTAGAAAGTCCGTTATATCGAGGCTAGTTATTAGAAACCCATATAACGGATTGTATATAGAGAAGTCCGGTTATAAGTGAGGTGAGTTGTTTTAGCGGTGGCTAACAGGTTCAGTGGTCAGGAATAATGGCCGGCCCGTTAGGAAATTTAGTTCAATTGCAGGTATTAACTGAGTTAATGGCTTTAGTATAGTCTTTAAGAGACCAAATGTCAGGAAGTGAGTTGGGTGGTAAATGGCCACCAGTTACAGTGATTTATAGTTGGTAGTGAAGATGTGACAAGTGAATAACTGCTAATGGGTTCTTCATATATCCATTTAAATGACGTTTAAAGGCTCAATAATGAAACGTTATGATCAGTGCAGAAAATGGTCTTTATGTGATTGTAGGACCATTGTCTGTGTGTGTTCGTCTTGTATTATTTTTTTCATACAAAGATTTGATATATTGGGGTCATCCTGTCACAGTTTAATTAACAGGCAGGATATTATAATGGTTGGCGAGTATATCCTGAACCTTACAAAGAAACTTACTTGTATTAATTTCCTGTCATATGTGATTTATTATGGTTGTGAATTTTATATTACGTATGCTGTTGTTAGCTGTACATCTGGGCTTTCCTCTGTTGACATGTACAACACAGCAATAATTTATCACAGCACGTCCATCCCGTGTGTGTGTTTGAAAATAATATAAAACACACATACGCACACACACACACACACACACACACACACACACACACACACACACACACACACACACAAACACACACACACACACACACACACAACACACACACCCGGCAACTTACTCAGAGAAGCCTGCCAGTCTTTGTATGTAGCCTTGGACTCAAAAGTTCAAAAGATTCACTGTCCACATCTTCCTGGTAAGTGTCCGTTTATCAGGTGTTGTCGTATAATATTGTGCTATTGACCAGTCGAGCTACTATGAGCAAAGTTATACCTACGAATTCTCAAAGGTCTGGGTACGTTAATCACCTCCACCCTCTAACAGGAGCAGGCGATATATCTGACTCACTTCAGGTCAGGAACATATGGGTTCTCAAAGGGTCATAAGCACCCTTCTCAGCAATACGTAACCGAACGAAGCACAATGAT